>NW_026909799.1:0-55138 GCF_949316345.1 Pungitius pungitius | reverse complement strand
GCCTGAACCACAATGTCTGCTGGGTCCAAAGACGCCGCCTCAAGGCTGCAAGCTTTTCAGGAGAAACGTTACGTTACCCATGTCATGGCCTACTTTCGCTGGCAACCGATTTCGTTTTCCAACCATTTGTAAAAAATTGATAACCCCTCCGGCGAAACTAGGCCTGGCCACGAGCTGTATAACCCGGGCATGTAAATCCTGTGTGGAGGAAAGGAGGGGTGGGTGGGGGCAGATTACACCCTAAAGCTGTAAGAAAATCTCTTCCCACACTGTGAACTCTTTGAATTCAGGATCGAATCATTACTGGAAATATGTCGGTAAAAGTTGAAGCTCAGTTCATCAAAAAACATCTTCATCTCTTCAAGAGAATCCAAATGTTTGTTTTCGGGTCCCTCCGGCCGCCGGTTTCTCCATCGCTCTCATGGGAGCCATCCCATTTCTCCCATCTCCTGGAGCTTCACCTTTTTGTGGAAAAATGAACAGAAATCCAATCATTATCATGCTATAGTGTAATAAGTGTGCCGCAATAAACTAATTAGTAAATTATTACTAAGTGACAAGAGTGCCATTCATTTATACATTTAAAGGAGTCGCTCGAATTGTATTGAAATCGTATCTTGAGCCCTGTTCTGTTTCTAACCTTCTTGGACTTTTAGGTGTTTTTCTGATGTCTCGGAGTTGGCGGGTTGTAATTTAAAATCGCATTGCTCTTTCATGAGGTTGTGGTCATTTCACGTATTATTGTGAGATCTCTGTGCTTTCACCCAGGGCCGGCCCTTCCTATAGGCGACCTGTCAGCCTGGGGCGCCAAATTTGGCTGGGGGGGGGGGGCGCCCTCTAGGTGTGCCCGTAGGCATACATCTTTCTCTCAACAACATTGAATAACAAAATATAAATGAAATAAAACCCTGGTGAAATAAAACCATTATTAAATCAAATAAACATGGCGCCCCCGCCATATGTTGAAATTCAATCTTATATGTGTTTGGGGGGGGAGGGGGGGGCGACGATGGTTGCGCGCTTATGTTTGCGGTCACACTCAAGCTCAAGATCAAGCTAACGTAAAATCAACGACGAAGAAGAGGAGGAGGAGAGGAAGGCCCTGCATAGAGGTCTGTATCTCGGGCAGCTAAAGCTAAAGCAGCATGTTGGCTAACCTGTGCAGCTCTGGTACGCGGCAAAGACAAAAATAGACACAACACAAAAGCTTTGTTTCTTTTTTTTTCTTTTTTTTCCCAGCAGCACCGAGCAGCAGATCCAGCATTCAACCGAATCCAAAAAACCAAGACCGCCAAAAGGGCAAACCAAAGGCTGTGAACCACAAACCTCTGCGCGAGGGCCACTTTTCAGCGTGCAACCAAATGTAATGTTCTCATTTAAAACATAATAAAAAAATGTAAAAAAAAACTTGTCCACACCAGCTTTGTGTTTGGTCATTAACACCATCCCAGTTTTGGAGTTGGCACGCTCCACCTGTGCCTTTGATTTGGTCTCTGATTTTCCTCCTGGCAGCGGCCAATGCGGGGTTCGACCGTCTGTGTTCCAACGTCGTCCCTCACTGTCGCTCCTGCCAGAGTTGGTGCTGTAAGACGTGGAGGGAGCTGAGAGGGCGAACCAAGTGTTTTCATAGACCCGACCGAGCTTCACTTGGCAGGGAGAAATGGCTCCGTATCGGCGGGAAGGCAAAAATTAATTTCAATTTTACACTCGGGGCACACGAGAAGCTGAACAAGTAATTTGGATGGGAAAGGTTTTTAAAATCCATTGTCTTAAGACAGGCACGTTTGAACACCATCAAGTTTCTGGCAGTGAACAACTGTCGAGGATTTTGATTAATTTTGTGTGGAGCATAACATTCAGACAACGTTGTGGAAGACTTTAACAATTAAAAAACAGTCAAAACATTTCGTTTTGCGGTTCTTTCTGAGGTGAAAGCGTGCTCGTCCACCTTCCCTGACCTGCCATTACCTTTCAGTCTTACACAGGTACAGGTTAAATTGTCAGAGGCAGCCAGCTGACTGGTGGAAAAATGAGCATTTGCGCAGACCTTTTACGAGCCATCGCGCGTGTGATGGAAAAATGGAGAAATACCGTCCGCGTTGACCATCGACCAGCGACGGTGTGTGTGTGTGTGTGTGGGATGAAGATGGAGTGCCGGCCGCAAACCGGGGTTATTAGACGGACCCCCCCCGCAGTGACGGAGGGCCAAACTGGCCCCTTAACCTCGGCTCTGCACGCCAGATCAAAACCGTGGCTAATAAAAACACAGCCGCGGGGGGGGGGGGGGGGGGGGCACATTATACGCCGATAGCTCTACATCAAAGGGGGCCGCTGTCAGCCGGAGCCGCTTCGTCCATTAATTAGAGTCAGAATGGCGGGAGCCGCTATTAGAGAAGTAGAGACGGGGCAATTGACTTTGTCAGAAGGGACGCCCGGCGTCAGATGGACCGCAAACGAGACGGGGGGAAGAGGGATCCTGGGCTGTCGCCGAGATGATGACAGTGTCATGGGGGTTTGGGCGGGGGAGGCGAGTTGTACTAACAACTCGGACGGGAACCAATTAGTGAGCTTCTGAATGAGGTTTCATCAGGTATTGTTACTATTTCTTTTAAACCGTAGTTTACCATTTGTTAAAGCACAGTCAGGTGGAGTGTCAGTAGCATGCTGTGCACGTGACGTGGCTATTGACACCGTGTCTCTTACTTTCCAAGGAGACGAACGGGGCATAATGCTCCCTCGTTTGCACAAAGGATTTCATGATTTTCATTTCATAAACTGTGCAGAGACTCCAAATACGACGTCTTCCCTGAACGTAAAGCGTATGTCTGGAAGAGCTGAACCCAGAGGCAGCTGAGGGACGGTCCTGTTTGGTGTGCTATCCACACGAAGTCACTCAATGCACCGTACCCACTTGATGACACATAAAGACGCGTTGCAGGAAAATAATCTGAAAGTGCAGATGTTTTTCATGAGTCCGGCCTGCTCATTCTTTGTTCTGTTACTGTTATCCGACTAGACTCCACCTTAAAAAGCAATGTAAAGCCCACTCGCTGTCAAATGTGCACCCGATGTAAATGCTTCATTCAGACGAGCAGCCGGCATCCGAAACAAAATCGGGCCACGGTGCCTTTTTTCGCCAGGCGGATCACGGCAGCGCAATGAGTGGGCACGAATTTCAACTATTAGGGCAGGTACACTGAGCAAAGTGCACCGCGCTCACAGAGAGGAATGCCTCTTAAAGTGGAAGGAGCCGAGACAGTGACGTGACGATTCTGCCCGTGTCTCTTCTCTTGTCTGGTCTCTGATCAGCTGGAAGCCGGTCTCGCCGCCATCGAACCGTTTGGACCAACCCGCACGAGCAAGCTTTTCATCTCGAACATTGGAGGAGAAGGACCAACAAATACCGCATTCGCTGAAGTGCATTAATTACCCCTGGGGGGGGGGGGTCACAAAACAGCGTCGCCTGTTTTTTCTGATGATGCTGTCGTACCACAGATGGCTGACAGGCCCTTCACCGGTGGCATCTACCCAACGGGGATGTGTGCAGATTGAGAATGACATTAACAAGCGCCGGTCAGATGGAGCGGCAGTAGTTGTTTTACACCAAAAAAAAAATCGAGTGATGCCATCGCTGCTTTGTCATCGTTCTAAATGCCACTTTTATGGAACGCTGAGGCGGGAAACGATTCACCCGCAGGACGGTGCCTCTCATTGGATATTCGTTTTGGAAAGAATTGTGGATGGGTGGCTGCAATACGATCCCAGATGCACGCGGGGCAAACATGACGCCTCCGCTCTTTGATGGAAACATTGATTGGTTAAATAAATCCTGTGAGTGAGAAGCAGTTCTCCATTTCTAATTCAGTAGCGCCTGTCCCACGGGACGTCTGCCTGTGTAATGGCTGAAAATACCCAGAATACGAGGAGCCGTCCAATCCTAATTAAAGACCTTTTTTTTTTTTTTTTTTTTTTACAGCTGAGTCCTCACATGAATACAAGCACAGACACACAAGCAGAGACAGGCTCAAACACAAAAGCAGACGCGGACCAAGGCCGACCGGGCTGGTCACGGAGGCGCACACCTGCAGTACAAAAGAAATGGTCAAATCACCACGAAAACAAATAATTCTTTCAACCTAGCGATCGGCAGGGGAAACTAAAAGCAGCAGCATCACATTTTTTTTTGCCCGACTTTAACACAAAATGAAACGGGGGGGGGGGAGGCAAAAGCTAGGCGATCGCCATGGCAACAACAGCACGCAACGAGCCAGACCTCCCAATTCCCGTTGAAAAAAATGCAGTGCTACTCTTTGGAAACCCTCTGATTTGCACTATACACCTCGCCTCGTTCCACTGCGAAGGTGCCGACGGAGATGGTGAAGACAGTCTTCCTCGGAGGCACGAGCTGATTGTGACCTCCTCACAATGATAGCATGTTAATTCATGGCAAACCAGTGGACTGCAGGATTGGCTAAATATTATTCATAAGCCCTGGAGAGCCATCGTGAGATTGCTTTGTTGAGAGTTTTTTGCTTGATTAGGAGGTGTAAAGTGTCGGGCACTTTGGACGCGAGGGACCGTGTTTCATTATGCAGAAAATGCAGAAAACCTGGACCTGCGTGACTTTGTGGGCCCACACACGCCCTAATCCAGCGAGCCATCGCGAAGTGACACTTGATGATTTTTGAGGACTCTTAGCGTTTCATTTGATGTTCAGAATTACAAATTGCACTGCTCGGCCATGTAATAATGTTGAAAAGGTAAGAATCAATAGCAGCGACACCACAGCCTGATGCAGGAATATCATCTCTAAAACCGCAGCAAACCCCAAACTCTGACCTCTCTAAATAAGGGCACGTTGCTGCGTAACGGCTGACACCCGCTCCCCCCCTCATGTGGTTGGACTCAAACATCCTCAAAATAGAAATTATTGGATTAATTGAAAGAGTGATTAAGTACGTACCATCTAAGATGCTGGTTGCAGCTGTATAATTACACACAACAGGACTCTAATGCTACTATAGTTTCGTATGGACTAATTATCTTTAGCATTGTCTACACTATTGTTCACTTATGCTAAACAGGGTTTTCCCGCTTGGTAATTAAAGTGTAGAGCTCCATCCGATCCTGAATACTTTCCAGGAAATTTGTGGATCCGTGTCTGAAAGAGGCTGAGTTGGTTAAGTACTATTTTAAAACAGAAAAGACGTGTCCTTTTTTCAAATATATTTGTTTCTTCTCCCTTTTTTTAGCCTAATCCAAATGCAGAGTATTGACGTGAGGTTTAAAAGCTTACTAGTGAAAATAATTTCCCTTAATATCAGGTAAGCTCCTCTTAATTAGAAACAGCAAACAGCTCTTAATTATTTCCCTTAACTTACGCCTCGTCATTACAAGCTTTTGTGGACCAATTTGAAGATTTTGGAATTATTTTTCAGGCTGGACGATTGCTTTGAAATAAAAGAAGAAAACCATGCTGGTGAGATGCTGCGTCCCGGGCGTGATTTAACGATCTCATCTGGATCAAGAATCATCATTAATGTTCCATAGAACAAGTCAGCACCGCTCTGACGAGGAGGAGGGGGGGTGAGGGGGCACAGTTATGCAAGCGTTGTCTTTCTCCGGGGGGGGGGGGTGAGCGTTAGTGTCAAGTCGTCAAATTAAGATGCAGCTAATGCATGTGTGAACCCCCCCTCCCTCTCTTACATCCATATCCGTGTGAACAAACCACACGTTGTGTAACTCTGTGAGCACGCACAACGCGAACACAATAGATCTGTAAAAAAAAAAAAGACCAAAGCCGAGCGAGGACAAAAAAAAGAAGGGATTTGGGTTTGGGGGGGGGGGTAAAGATTGTGGACTCTGCAGAGCGTGTGTCAGATATGCCTTCCAGCAGCTAGGTGCTCATTAGCATACTTCATTTGTCTAAATATAGGCCTCATCCAATGCCGAAGGGCAAACCAACAAATCACAGCATGTGTGTGAAGCAAACTATTGATTCTTCACCTTTAAAATGTTCCATGGTGATGGCGACATAAATCTGGGTGGAACCCATCAGAGCGGCGCCCGACCGCGACGCCCGACATGCGGCTCGTGGCCCTGTTTGGAGACCGTTTGCTATGCCGACGGTGACGGCCGCGCTTTGCAAGCGACCGCGGGCTCCGGCGGCGCCGGGGGGGTGGGGGGGGGGGAATCCGCTAAAAAGGTCAGAGGCAACGCAAGCGGCTCGGCTGGAGGGATGACAAGCAGGGACCGGGGGGGAAAGCATGTGACCAAGACGTTCCGGGGGGGGGGGCCTCCGAGAGCCTTTGAGACGCCTCGGCGTGGTTAACGTGAGGGGGGGTGGGGGGGGGGGAACGTGCTAATAGTTTAGTCGCATCGGTGCGAACAACGTTCCTTTGTGTATTTCTCCAGAAACCCAAGCAGAAGCGAGGCAGCGTTGGCGCTGTGCGAGCTGTGGGACCGGGCCGTGCGAGTGATGCTAAACATTAGCATGTAGCAGGGTTAGCGTTAGGGTTAGGTGAGGGGAAGGATAGACGTGCACAGGCTCACAATCAAGTTCGTATACAATGGTGCCTCTTAGTCTGTGTTTTTAAATGAATGTTAGAAGATTAAAAAGTGAGTCCACCATGTTAAACCTTTAGTAAAAAGCTTTATATAAAAGACGACAAAATGATAAAAAAATCCTAAAAGTGTCTTTTTTTCTTCCCGGGAAATGGCGAAATGGCGAATTTGGTGATGGCTCGATGTATGGTTCTTGGTCATGGTCCCCTATTAATTGTACGACCCAGTCCAGAGGCCTTCCCAGACGGGATTGGATGGTTTATTTTCTGAAAAGTGTTTACTTGTTAAGACAAGGATTTGGCTGGTGGTGGACTCCGTCAGCTGGTGGATATTCCAACAGACGTGTGGGAAAACACCGTCATCAGGCTGGTATTTGAGAGCTTGTGGAGAAATTTAACATTTTGGAGAACCGTTTTATCAGTAATTTGATCCATATGGCTGTATTTATAGTAAATTCTCTCGCTTTTCACATTCATATGCGATTTACTTCAGGGATACGGCTGCAGGTTTTTTGAAGCTACATCCCTGCCCGTGTGAACCGGACAGCTCTCTTTCCTGTTCCAGTACCCTTTTTAGCGCGTGGGAGGGGGGGGAAGAGTCACGAGGGTTACCAGCTCAACGAGATGGGGGAGAGAGAGGGATTGATGGAGAGAGAGAGGGAGAGAGAGAGAGAGAGAGAGAGATTAAAGCATGAACACACCTCTGCATGAGGTCATTTGTTTTGCACAGGTCGCCTTTCGCACAGACTGTGCAGCAGTGAAGTAAGTAAATGTCATTGTCACGGTTGGGTTACTTTGCACGACTAGTCTTCCCCATTAAATGCCCATGAAGCCACTTACACTGGACGCCGTGTAATTTGATGATTTCTGCAAATAAACCCGCCGTTGGCTTTTTTTTGGCCGAGTACACCGCGCTCTGTGATGAAAACATAAATAATTCTTTCATGATTTAATCTGTATGATTTTCAAAGAAAGGGGAGGGCTGCTTCACGGGTATTGATTCAGGCGGTTTACGGCGAAGAAAAAAAAAAAGAACCCTTAAAGTGTCGGAGGGCATTTATTTATATCCGTATTGTCTGCTCTTTCTTTGCCTTCCCCCTCAACACAGAGAAAGTTGGAAGCTGTTTAAATATTGCAATAAAACCCAACTGTCAGCACACAAAGTAGGTCTTGCAGAGGCTTAAAACCCGTGTTGGAACAAAGGGCTTGGTGGTAAGAGAGCTCAGACAAAGCTAACCGATGCCTTCATTTGGAACTATTGATTTATCGCTAACATTGATCTGCGATCTCTGAAATCTCCCAGACTCGCTTTCTCCTACACATTCAAAAAGGCTCTCAAGAAGGCAAAAGTCCACCAGTTTAAAAGCACACTTCGGTTCCAGCCTCACGCGTAATAATAATAATAGGCCAACATTTAGAAATGCAAATGCAATAAGGTTGCTGCAAAATATTTCACAAAGTAAGAATTAAAGGGTTGGTGGCAAAGGGTAATTGGAATCCAGACTACTCTAAACATCTGAGAGAAACCTGGTTAGTCTATTGAAACGGGAAAATAGCTTCTTACCAATTATGTCAGGACCAGATTAAAATGAGGACTCAGATGCAGAGGGTTTGGCGTCTTTATTCGCGTCGTGAAAAAACAAACAAACGGCTATGAGCTATCAGCTTTTCCGACGAAAGTTAACAAACTAAAATCTCTCTTAAACGAGGAAAACGAACGGCTTCGAAAGCGCGCTAAAACTAAATCTAAGAAGCTCAAACAAAAGGTCACTCTTACTCAGAGGAAAAACAAAAGGGGTAATCATTCCGAGACAAGGCAATGGTATAAACAAATCCTGTGGCTGTGGCGAGGCTTGGGTGAACGCACGGTGGTACACTCAGGCACAAGACAAAGGGAGACGCAGACTATAAGACACATGAGGGTAATGGGAAACAGGTGGACACAATCAGGAATCAGGAGAGACGATTGGACTGGTGACATGAGGAAGGGCAAGTGACCTGAAACGAGAGGAAGGTTACTACTTTCAAAATAAAACGGAAATGACAAGACCAAAACATGCCGACAAAAACCCAACTTGACCTCACCCTGTGACAGTACCCCCCCTTCTAGGGCCGACTCCTGACGGCCCAGGCTGTTCAGGGTGGTCCCTATGAAAATCCTTTATGAGGTTAGGGTCTATAATGAAACGCGATGGGATCCACTGTCTCGCCTCCGGTCCATATCCTTCCCAGTCTACTAGGTACTGTCTACCCCGGCCCCGAGTGCGTACCGCCAACAACTGCTTGACCTTATACACCGGACCGCCGTCTATAACTTCTGGTTGTGGCGGGGGTGCAGCAGCAGGGACCATCGGGCTCTCTTTCGCAGGCTTGACCTGGCTGACGTGGAAGGTGGGGTGAGCATGAAGGGATTGAGGCAGGCGAAGACGGACCGCCACAGGTCCGATGGTCTTAGTGATGGGGAACGGGCCCACGAACCGTGGCGCCAGCTTCCTTGAAGGCACCTTGAGGTTGAGGTTCTTAGCTGACAACCACACTTTCTGACCTTGCTGGTAGGCAGGGGCGGGTCGTCTCTTGCGGTCTGCAGCCTTCTTTACTCTGTCCCTTTGGCGAATCAGCACCTGCCGGGCGGCTGCCCAGATGCGACGGCAGCGACGAATCATTGCAAGGGCGGAGGGCACAGACACCTCCGGTTCATTGTCTGCAAACACGGGGGGCAGGTAACCAAACACACATTGAAATGGTGGGAAATTAGTGGCTGAGGTAGGCAATGAATTGTGGGCATACTCGGCCCAGACCAGGTTCTTGCTCCATGTTGAGGGATCCTGGGCCACCAGACACCGGAGGCTGGTTTCCAGTTGCTGGTTGAGGCGTTCGGTCTGGCCGTTGGCCTCTGGGTGATATCCCGAGGTCAGGCTGGCCTTCGCTCCGATGAGCCGACAAAAGGCCCTCCAGAACCGGGAAACAAATTGGGGCCCCCGGTCCGAAACTATGTCCTTGGGGAAGCCGTGGATCTTAAAAACATTGTTCATCATTACCTCCGCCGTTTTCTTGGCGGAGGGTAGTTTTGGCAGAGCAATGAATCTAGCCATCTTAGAAAATCTATCCACAACTGTGAGGACAGTGGTGTTACCTTGTGAAACCGGGAGCCCCGTGACAAAGTCCATAGAGATGTCTGACCACGGTCTGGAGGGGATGGGTAGTGGCTGTAAGAGTCCCATGCGTGACGTAGAAGAAGTCTTGTTTCGGGCGCAGACCGAACATGCCTCAACGTACTCCCGGACCTCCGGCTCCATGGCTGGCCACCAGAATCTCCGGGAGATGACGAACATCGTCCTCCGAACTCCCGGATGGCAAGAAAGCAGTGAGGTGTGGGCCCAGTGGATCACCTGTGGGCGTAACTCAACCGGAACAAACAACCGAGTTGCGGGGCACCCACTAGGTGGTGGGGTCTCACCATTAGCCTGCTTTACCTCATTTTCTATCTGCCAAGTCACTGCTCCAACCACACAGGTTAGTGGAAGGATGGTTTCTGGTTCTTTGGCAACAGGCTCGGGGTCGAAGAGTCGAGACAAGGCGTCGGGCTTGACGTTGCGGGACCCCGGCCTGTAGGAAAGGGAAAAAGAAAACCGGTTAAAGAAAAGCGCCCACCTGGCCTGGCGAGAATTCAGTCTTTTGGCTTTTTTAATGTATTCAAGGTTCTTGTGATCAGTCCAGACAATGAATGGGTGGTTAGCCCCCTCAAGCCAGTGTCGCCACTCCTCCAGGGCCACCTTGACCGCCAGCAGTTCCCGGTTACCAACATCATAATTGCGTTCTGCTTTGGACAGCCGCTGTGACAGGAAGGCGCAGGGATGCATTTTACCATCCTGCTCCGACCGCTGTGAGAGGACTGCCCCGATTCCTTCATTGGAGGCGTCTACCTCGACCACAAACTGTCGCCGGGGGTCTGGCATGGTGAGAATGGGGGCCGAGGTGAAAAGACGCTTGAGGTTCTGGAAGGCTGTCTCCGCCTGTGGAGACCATTGGAACTGCACCTTTGAGGAGGTAAGAGCATGGAGAGGGGCAGCTATTGCGCTAAAGCCTCTGATGAACCGTCTGTAAAAGTTAGCAAAGCGGAGGAATTGCTGAACCCTTTTACGGCTATCAGGTGTGGGCCATTCTGCCACAGCGCTAATTTTTGCCGGATCCATCTGCACCCTTCCAGGGGCTACAATGAAGCCCAGGAAGGAGATGGTGTCGGCATGAAATACACTTTTTTCTGCTTTGACGTAGAGTCTGTTCTCCAACAGTCTTTGAAGTACTCTGGTTACGTGCTCTCTATGGGTGTCAAGGTCAGGTGAGTAAATGAGGATATCATCCAGGTACACATACACGAAATGGTCTATAAAGTCCCTTAGGACATCATTAATCATGGCTTGGAACACTGCGGGCGCGTTTGTTAGCCCAAACGGCATGACCAGGTATTCGTAATGTCCCCTTGGGGTATTAAACCCTGTCTTCCACTCGTCACCCTCTCTTATTCTGATTAGATGGTAGGCACTGCGAAGGTCTAGCTTAGTAAAGACTTTAGCCTGCTGGAGCTGATCGAACACAGAGGACATGAGGGGTAGAGGGTAACGGTTCTTTATTGTGATGTCGTTTAGAGGGCTGTAGTCTATACAGGGCCTCAGGGACCCGTCCTTCTTTGCCACAAAGAAGAAGCCGGCGCCTGCTGGGGATGACGAGGGACGGATCAACCCCGCTTTGAGTGAAGTCTGGATGTACTCCCGCATGGCCTCCTTCTCCGGCCCCGAAACAGAGTACAGGCGGCCCTTGGGAACGACAGAGCCCGGAAGCAGATCTATAGCGCAGTCATATGTCCGATGTGGGGGAAGAGACATGGCTTTAGTCTTGTTAAAAACCTCACGAAGGTGGCGATAGCAGGAGGGCACGGTGTTCAGGTCCGGGTACTCTGAGTCTGTGGTAGATTTAATGGAAGCAAGGTTAAGCACTAGAATATCCTCTGCCGGACTAAAAACGTCGAGGCAGTTCCCAACACAGTCCTCCCCCCACCCTATAATTTCTCCCGTTCTCCAGTTCACATGGGGGTTGTGGCGAAACAGCCATGGCTGTCCCAAGACCAGTGCCTGAGAAGGGGATTGAAATAAATAAAAACGAATGATCTCTTTATGGTTCTTTATGTGCATTTCGAGAGGTTCGGAGGTGTGGGTGATGGTGAACAGTTCTGCTCCGTTGAGGGCCTTGGCTTGGATAGGCTTTACCAAGAGTTCGGACTTGATACCGAGTCTCTCCGCTAGTCCCCAGTCCAACAAGCTCGCGTCAGCTCCCGAGTCTAATAGCGCCTCAAGTTCTGTGGTGGTGTGGTGCATTACCTTGACTGCTGTGAAGGTTCGGGAAGCAGAGCCTGGAGCAGCGAGTTGTCTCACCACTGTGGGTCTCCTGGCTGGACAGCCCGCAACAAGATGGCCCAAATCCCCGCAATAAAAGCACCGCCCTTCTTGCTGTCGTCGCAGTCGCTCTCCCGTGGTCAGCCGGGCCCTCCCCAGCTGCATAGGTTCCCCCCCTTCTTCTGTGGTGAAAGGCCCCGGTTGGTCGGGCGGAGCGCGTTGGGGGTCTGGCCCGCCTGGTGCACGGGTGCGTGGGTATCCCTCAGCCGTAGCAGAGCTGTTGCTCCGCTCTCGTCTGAGTTGGCGGAGCCGGTTATCCGTCCGGATGGCAAGTGCGATTAGAGAGTCTAAATCTGGGGGTAGATCCAAAGGCACCAGGAGGTCTTGAACAGGGGCAGCCAGCCCCTTCAGGAACACATCGTACAAGGCGGTGGAGTTCCACCCGCTCTCTGCAGCCAAGGTGCGGAAGTTTATGACGTAGTCACAAACAGAGCTGTCGCCTTGCCTCAACCTGCTCAGCTCCTGAGCCTTTTCGCGGTCGGTCGACACTGGGTCAAAAACCCTCTGTAAGGCTGCTTTAAAGTCGGTGAGGGAAAAGCAGAGTGGGGAGTCACGAGCCCACTCTGCCGAGGCCCATGCTTTGGCCCTGCCGGTCAGGTGTGTCATCATAAATGCTACCTTGGATCTTTCGGTGGGGAAAGCATGAGGAGTCAGTTCAAAATGAATGGAACAGTCAATGAGAAAGGTTTTGCATAGTCCCTGCTCCCCCGCAAATTTCTCAGGGGGGGCTAACCTTCCTCCAGACCCATGGACAACCGCTGTTGGGGGAGGAGCAGCCTCTACTGTCGAGGCCCTGGGGGCTGTGGTGTCCTGGACGAAAAGGTCACGCAGACCCTGAATTTGGGATGAGAGTAGGCTTATGTGGGAAGCCAGTGACGTCTGGAATTCCTCCTGACGGGAAAGACGGGCATCTTGGGCACCCAGGGCTGCCGCCATCTGTTCTGCCTCTGCTGAGTCCATACTGGCCTGAGTGTTCTGTCAGGACCAGATTAAAATGAGGACTCAGATGCAGAGGGTTTGGCGTCTTTATTCGCGTCGTGAAAAAACAAACAAACGGCTATGAGCTATCAGCTTTTCCGACGAAAGTTAACAAACTAAAATCTCTCTTAAACGAGGAAAACGAACGGCTTCGAAAGCGCGCTAAAACTAAATCTAAGAAGCTCAAACAAAAGGTCACTCTTACTCAGAGGAAAAACAAAAGGGGTAATCATTCCGAGACAAGGCAATGGTATAAACAAATCCTGTGGCTGTGGCGAGGCTTGGGTGAACGCACGGTGGTACACTCAGGCACAAGACAAAGGGAGACGCAGACTATAAGACACATGAGGGTAATGGGAAACAGGTGGACACAATCAGGAATCAGGGGAGACGATTGGACTGGTGACATGAGGAAGGGCAAGTGACCTGAAACGAGAGGAAGGTTACTACTTTCAAAATAAAACGGAAATGACAAGACCAAAACATGCCGACAAAAACCCAACTTGACCTCACCCTGTGACAAATTAAACGCGAGATGTTTCTCTTTCAACCTACGACCTCTCCTCCTCCTTGAAATTCATCAATACTCCCATCGATTGTCTAATCAATTCGATGAAAACGAATAAAAGACCTCAGTCAACGCTCCGTTTTTTTTCTTCACACAATCCTCAACAAGTACCTCAGCATCCAGCGTTCTCTGCATCGCTCTGTGCTGAGATGAGTCAGTGAGCTTCTGAAGTGACTGCGGATTACATTACAATTCTGTGAATGTTTCACTGCAGTATTAACGTCGAAGTTATGGCCTCACTGTGATCCAAAAATGTAAGCGTGAATGAATCAAACCTCGTTTGTTCTATTGGTTTTGAACAGTTCTAAAGCAGGCCTGCAATGCTATTTCCCAGAACATCACACACTGCTTTCTATGAATTAAACCCTAACAAACCCTTGTTGGGTGAGCTGTTTTACCGCAAATGCATAGTTCTTTCTTTTGTAAACTCACATCTTTGCATCCATGTCTCATACTTGCTTTCCAAAAATGAACTTAAGGACAGCAGGCGGACAGATTAGTGTAACACCACTAGATGGACAGCCCTCAAAGCAAATAAGAATATTTTTTTACCAAATTGTGAATCATTCTTCTTTCATAAAGACGCCTCGCCTTTCGCAATGTGTTCAAAAGCAGGACTCGGAGGCAGTTTGTAGCATCAATCTTTTACTTGGAGATCAAGGCAGAGTTTGGCGACAGATAATCAGTCAGCAACAATGAATAAAGAGGCAGGTGAGACAAATTGGTCAGGAACCGAGGCTGGAACATTACATACATTCAATTATCGGGCTAATGACTGCGGCTATGTGCAGGGGCGCTAATGAGGGAGCGGGGAATCGGGGGGGCGATCGGGGTATTGGCGGGAGCACGATGCACAGGCAGCTACAGGGCGTGTGGCAATGGCAGGTTCATCAAATGAAAGGAGACATGGAAAACCACGACCGAGACAACGAATGGCCGCTGATTCGGATTCCCGAAAGATGGGAAAAGCAAAAGCGCTCAAAAGAAAACGAACAAACGAGAAAGGGCGACGCGATTGGTGAGCTCTCGGTGAGCTCTCGGTGAGCTCTCTCCTCAGCAGGAGAAGCCCGGCCCGGCCTAATTTCGAAGCCACAGATCCATCCATCAAAGGCCGCCATCGTCCAAACACATCAAAGGGCAGACCTCTGTCTCCCGGCCGGTGGAAAAGCAGAGGTTTTCTCTCTCTCTCTCAAACCGCGAAGCTCCATCGGGCTCCTTTTCACACGGAACCAGAGGGACGAGTGGTTTCTACGCTGCAGATGGATCGGTGGCTCCTTTACGGAGGGGGATTGTTTTTTTACCGGAATTTCAGCGGTTTTTCGGGGTAATTCGGCGTTTAGCTGAAAAGTGATTGTCCCGCCCGCGAGCAAACAGCAGGCTGAGCCACGCCCGCCCCGCTCTGCGTGAAGCTCGCGTCACACAATGTCTCATAAACCGTGGCCCCTGCTTGGAGCCCGGAGGCCCCGCGAGCCATCGAAAAAGCGGCGAGCGAGGTTCCCACCCGGCTCGTTCTACGCGTGGACATGTGTGCAACGAGAGGGGTTTTCGGGACCATGCGGCGCACACATGGCGGGTTAACTGAAAAGCTTTGAAGGTAAGAGGGTAAGAAAGACACAAATGACGTGAAGCACTCGCACACATCCGTCTTTCACCGGTGGGAGCTGTTTAGGCAATGAAGACATTGGAAACATTACAGTGCGTGAGAGGATATTTGAATGCTTAATAATATGTAATTGCAGACGGGACTCACAGTTGCTTCAGGAGGAACAATCGGGTTTGGTAGCTTAATGTTTCTCTGGGGGGGGGGGTGGGGGGGGGGGGCGGAAAAGAAAAGCCAGCGAGCTCTCACGGAGAAATGTGGAAAAGACTGTTGCGTGTGCCTGTGTGTGTGTGTGTGTCTGTGTGTGTTTCCGTTGTGTTGCAGAATAAGGAGATAAGGAATGGAGCATGAAGAAGAGTTTACACCAGTTTGTTGCGTCTGAGTGAAATTCTTCCCGCTTGTTTTTTTTCATTCTGACTGCACAGTTGTTAATGGGCTATATGCTTCCTTTCTTTGTCTCCAGCATGCATTATTTAAAAAGAGAAGGGAAGAGTATTAGCCAGCCACGGAAAGAGAAAGGATAATAGCTAGTTACTCTGTTGGTGCCGAGCCATCCATCAGCTTTAGTCAATTCATCTTTCTTTGTTCTTCCATTTTCATAATTTCTTCATTGTGAAAAAGGCACGTCAAACTTGGCAAAAGATACATGGATAAATTTGCTTTTTGTTGTGTGTTTGATTGATTACCACCCCCCTCCACACACACACACACACACACACACACACAAACCCCCCTGCTCGCCAACATGCACCTGCCCTCAGTACTTATTTCAATGCACCATTCAATGGCGCATTATATTCTCCGTCGTACATTATTCAGATCTGAATCAGGGGCTGTCAGCTTGCCCCCAAATGTGATAGTTCGGACAAGAATAGCCTCGACAGCCCCGCTGCTGTGATTCAGTGAATTTCTATGACACACCGCACTCCAAACGTAACATCAAGTTTCATTTTATGACACGCTGCACTCTCTGGACGCTGGATAAATACGATTACCCCGTTGACTTGGGCTCCGTTTCCTCTGTCACTGGTTATTAGCTGCGCCGACCTTCTTAATCAGTCTTGCCGGCTGTGATTGTGTCTTCCTGTGGTTGTGCGTGCGTGCGTGCGTGCGTGCGTGAATGTGTGTGCAATTGCAGTCTTCCAACACACAAAGCCGACTCTGGGGTTGCCGTTAAGGTCCCGAGGACCCCACAGCCGCAATTATCCAGTCCAAGAAAAAACGGTTGGTTATTTGTCTTTTGAGGCTGAGGCAACGATTTACAACAGAGTGCGATGAGGTTTCGACATCCACGCTTTGCTGGTGTATCATTTCCATTTATGAATTCAAAGTTCTCAATGTGATCCGTTATGTTTGTTCTCCAGCATGCAATAAGCAGATCCTCCCCCCCCCAAACTCCCCCCGAAGGTCCTGTACAAGACAAGATTGTTTTGTACTGATAATTAAAAGGTTGCTTAAGTCTCCTTTTACTTGATTTGATACGCGACTAATCCAGTTTTCAGCTCGTGCTTCAGACGCAGTTGTTGAACACAGATCCACGGCCATGAATCAGCATTTTGTCACAGTGCAGCTGATACTGTGTCACACGAGGCAACTGAAACTCTCCAATCCTCAGTCGCAAAGTTATGTGCAAAATAGCTACACACTCGCACACTCTCAAGCAGTCGCCCGTGCATGCACACATTATCTAACAGGAACATTTTGTTCTTTCGACCATATTATGTTTATTCCCATGAGCACACAGAGACAACAGATGACATTCCAGCAAAGAAAGATGATCTCCTGCTGATGGCAAATGTATCGTTTCAAATGTGATACATAGTAAGATGCTGAAATGTCACAGTTCAAATAAATACATTGATCGGACAAGCCTCTGTGAAAAAAACAAACAAAAACAAAATGTAATAACAGAGAATTAGGGAGTCAGAGATTTTAAAGTATCAAGAATTTATCTTTTGACAAATTATGATTGAATAGTAATACATTATCTGTTAATAGTTTGTATGAATCTCATCATTTGCATGCCTAGAAAATACCCTGTGTTTCTTACTGTATGAAACGTACTCACCGACGGGACGCGGCGTCGATGCGTGCATGCAAGCTCTGACACGTGTGCTTCCAAAGAAAGGTTCAAATCTGCCGTGCCCCCCCCACCCCCCAGCATGACAAGGGTCGGCTTCCAGTGGTGACAATGGCCACAGAGCGGTGGGTTGTGGGGATAAAGAGCAAACAGCACCCGATGGAACGAGGGTTCAAATCATAAACTGAACAGATTGGAGCTGTCCAACCGTGAGACTAGACAGAAAACCTGCTTCTATCTTCACTGGACTAAACAAACAAAAACGCCGCCATGGCTGGATATCTTTTAAATACGTAAAAACAAAATTGAAAGAGCAAACAATAGATCTGCGTGTGGAGCATGTGACATATGAACGTGTGCGGCGTGTAGAAATCCAAAACGCTTTCAAGTAAATCATCCACGTAAATATTTGAATGCCACTCTTCAGGAGGACTGGCGGTGCGTTAGCCGGTAGCGCGTCGCTAGCAGCGCGTCGCTAGCAGCGCGTCGCTAGCTGCGCGTCGCTAGCTGCGCGTCGCTAGCTGCGCGTCCCTAGCTGCGCGTCGCTAGCTGCGCGTCGCTAGCTGCGCGTCGCTAGCTGCGCGTCGCTAGCAGCGCGTCGCTAGCAGCGCGTCGCTAGCTGCGCGTCGCTAGCTGCGCGTCGCTAGCTGCGCGTCTCTAGCTGCGCGGTCAGGTGAGCGTGTCGCCTCGTGGCCCCGTTTGTGCTTTCTGTCCCAGGAGGAGGGCTCGGAACTTAATGTCGTAAAGATTAACCAAGTTAATTAACCAGTTAAAAAGGGTTAGCAAAATAAACAAGTCCTTTACCAGCATTTGACTTGATCGTTGTTGCTTTCAAAACCTCCGTTGATGAGTATGAAATGAGGTGCTAGCTGGTTTATTTTAGGTCAGGTGCAGAAACTCCGTGAGAGAGCGCACGGCCACGAAGGAAGCGTGAACAAATACGACTTGGACTGCAGCTGCTGATGAAATTGCCTTCCAGAGAACACATTTCCACACACTCTCTCACCTCTCGTCAAGCCTTATGTAACTCCTCCTTGGGTGAATTTTGGTTGCAGAAACACAGAATAGTAACAACAAAGGAAATACCGCCACATTAAAAAACAAAAACAAAAACCGTCAATAACAAGGTTCCATTGTCCCTCAGAAGCTGCGTTAGTTGTGTTTTGCGAGTGACTCCGTTCAAACGAGGCTGAATCAAAACACTTAAATGAGTACTGGGGGGGGGGGGGGGGGGGGCCTCCACGATGAGACCCCCCCGGCGCTCCGTCATGGCTGCCGGGTTTCAGCTCATCTTCACCTTATGCAACGTACAGCTGTTACAGCAGCAAGAGGTCCCACCCCCCCCCTCCCCCCACCCCCCCCATGATAAAAAAAGACGATCCGACCACCAGCCTTTTTAGTGTGGTTATAGATGCCGTACGTGTGTCTGTGTGTGCGTACTTGCGTGTCTACAAAACCGGCCTATATGCCATAGATCGACACTCTAGTAGAGGAGTATTGCATGAGTTCGGGAGGGGGGGGAGGGGGCTGTGTGTGTGTGTGTCTTGCATCTCCGGGTAGCGTTGCGATGGAACAAGCTGGCCTGTTGACTAAATGAAGCGTTGCACTGTCCTGTCCCCCTTCGCGTCCAGGCTCTCTCCCCCCCTTACGCGCCGACCGACCGCTCCCGTCAGCCGGGCAGCCCGTCGGCGAGGGGCGGGTCCTCCGCGGCGCCGGCCGAGCCGTTGGTCTCGCCCCCCGCCGGGTTTCTCTCCTCCCCGCCCTCGCCGGGGCTGAGCGGGTCCCGGTCGGAGAGGCGGTCGAAAGTACTGTGCGTCTTGGGGTCGGGGCTGAGGAGCGACAGCTGGGGCAGCAGCGGGCCGTCCCGGAGCTTGGCGGCGAGCTCCTTGGCGCTGCAGCTGGGCGTGTTGGTCTCGTAGATGTCGTGGAAGTTGTTGTAGTCGACCTCGTAGAAGCCCTTCTCGAGGGAGAGGACCGGCGTGAAGCGGTAGCCCCAGAGCACCTCCGTGTCCAGGTAGGAGCTCCGTGCCTGGCACGTCATCCCTGTCACGCGCGGGGAAAGAGGTGTCCACACGCACGCAAGCACACGCACACACACACACACACACACACACACACGCGTACAGATAGAAAGAGGTGTGGGGAGAAAGAGAGAGAGAGAGAGAGAGAGAGTGAGAGCCTGGAAATTAGTCATAGTTATAATAAGAACTGTAAACACTGTGAAAGGGTCAAAACTGCAGAGTGTTTCCATCGTGGTTGTGGAAAGTGTGAAAGGCCACATGTTTAATAGAAGAAGATTTGGTTCATAAATTACACGTTCGGCTTTTCACACAAAAAAGATAAGTGTCGGTATTATTATGAGGGTTCTTTCAAGTCAATAAGCTTTTTCGTAACGTCAGTGCCGTCCTCCAGCATCGGTGGTGGGCTCGGATATGAACTCCCACACAGCTCGTGGGCGTCATCGTTTGAAAGTGGACGGTGGTTTTGTGCCATTAAGGCAGCGCGCTCTCTATCCGGACACTGAGAGGGATTCACCCGAGCGGAACCCAGTCATTTTATCTGCTGTTGATTACATCTGCTTTCTTTTGGGGTTTTTTTCCAACAATGAAGAATACGTAGCATGAAAAGCTTAGCGGCAGAAAGCTCGCAAACCGGCTTAGTGTGAAACAAACGTTAAGAAATCAATACTGAGGAGGAATTAAAAAACACCCAATGAATCCCAGATGTAATAGCCCAGTGCCACTGTGTAGTATGAACAGGATTTAGTGGTGACAATATGCACCCCCATTAGTGCTGAGCCAGCTCGCCACCATCATCTCTCTTGTGGATTCAACATTAAGTTAAACAAGATGCTGAATAAATATTCAAGAATTAGAATTGATTATGGAAATGATTCTGATTACAATCTGTCACGTAACGTGGGGGTTTGTAATTTACTGGTGATGTAATTCTGACCAAAGCCATGACCTTTTATTGACCCCCACCAAATAGTTTTGTTGCCTAAAAGTGAGCCTAACTTGCTTATGTGACAAAAAGGGAATGAGAAAAAGTCATCAAAATTGACGTGGTCTTGATTCTTTAGTTTAAAAATTAGTTATTTAATTCCCTTTGTTTGTGAGTGTGAACTGCTGACAGTTTTTTAATCAAACGGTTTAGCGTTGTATTAAAAAAATGATGACTCACTTCAAAATTTTATTTTATTTTGGAACTTTTCTGATTTTTTTTTCTGATTTTCGTGAAACAGGAAAAAATTGTCTCCCCTGATGATGATGATGATGTTCTTCACAGCTGAAGAACCATGTTTTGTCTGTCCATAAATGCAAAACACCACCAATAACTTCATGCAGGTGGCCTGAAAGACTGAGATGTTGTCTCGTGGCCCAGTGGAAGGCGAGACTTTTTGCACCTTTTCATCAGCGCTACTTCTGAAGATGGAGATAACGTGGCCTAGTTTCCACATTTAGCTTGTGAAATGTTTGTTATGTCTGTGACCGGCTCATCAAAGACCATGAAATGCTCTAAAATGTTTTTTTTTCAGGACGTTGGAACACTTTTTGATGTACAGGTTTTAAATTTTTAGCGTGGCTAATACCTTGGAGTCCAACCACAAGATGTCGTGGTGTGAAGGTCTGTCAGAATCTTCTCCCATAAGCATTTGATCGTATTAGGGTTATGTCGCAATTCAAGAGTCGCGTTGCTTTTGATTTAATTCTCCTGGAAGCCGTCTAAAGGATGACCGAGTCCCCTCACAGCCACTGCTACACTCTTTCACTCATGCATTGCTGTCGTGCTGCTTTTTCGAGAGATACGATCATTCACAAATACAACAACCACTAACCAATCCACACATTCTTTTCGTCTATTCTCAAACTGCTTTAGAATACACACAATTTTTTCCATTGTTCCATGCCGACAGCAGCTAGAGTGCATGGTAATGTCTCCTGCTTTCCTGTGCTGCCAGAAGTGATTTGGCCCTGGTCTCATCTTTTATTAAAAAAAAAGAAAGAAGAAAAAGTGGTTTAAAAAGTGTGCTAGAGGGTGCACGGTGCGTAGGAGACCCTTAGGGCTGCGATGTGTTCATGTGCTTCAAGACTTGAGAGATGGCAGAGGAGCAGGAGCCATTTAAATAAAACAGAATTTAAGCTATTATTTTCCACCATATTTGCTCCCTGTCATCACCTTGAGCACATGAACGTGACACAGAGCAGAGGCTGTATTTCCACAAACACAGCAAAGCACTGTGGTTCTTGAACCTTTCCCACAGGGCCCCTCTTCTTGTTGATAGAAGACTAATCCTCGACGTCACTTCAGCAATCAGAAAAGCCAGAACACTTTAACAGAGAAGCCAAAGCATGCAGGAGCACACGAGTTCAATGGATGTGTGAGTGACAAAGAGGAAACAAAGAGGACTTTCTCACAACATACCCTGAGGTGTGTTTAACTAGTGCTAGTGTTAGTGGTCACACCTTTGCTTAAATGTCAGAATGTCCTGCAGGTGTGACGGCTTCTGCCCCCTCTCGAGTACTTCATGTGGGCTTATGACGTCCCTCGAGCATCCACCAGTAGACTCACGCAGGCCCGAAAATGTCTCCACCGCTAACCGCAGTGACAAGGTGACAAGTGTCAATTTATGCCTGCGTTTAAAAAAAGTTTTTTCAATTTTGTGTCAGAACACCTCTGGCCTGTAACATATTGTTTTTTTAATTGTGAGAGAGGTGGTTTAGATTTAAAATAAAATCGGATCGATGAGAAATTGCATGTGCATATGAACTGGAAATCCTGACCCAAGGGGATTAAAAACTCGTGTTTCTAAATGTGTCCAGGAAATAAGAGACAAAGAGGCAATACGTCAGCATCTTTAGAGACCATTCCACAATGGAAACAAGGTTTGTTGTTGCACGACTGGGCCTTACTGGGCCCCAGGTACGTTAAAATAAACTGTCGCAGGATCGCTTTAAAGAAAATCTAAGTCAACCACCTTCATAGGAAAAGTCGTCTACTACAAAGGTTAGATATAGGAAATACACTTGCATTTTGTATAAATAAAATATAAAATCTTACATTTACTCAGTAGGGCGGGGGTAGTGATCTTTGTTGAATTTCATATTAAATCTTAAACGCAATTAACGAATGAAATAATCTCTTTAGAGGCTTTGATCAAACTTCACTGGCTAAGAGTCTTGTCTTCTTTGTTAAACATCATTCTGACTTCCCCATGTGTGTCAAGCAAAAAAAAGTGGATTGGTCTGCTGCCGAGAGGTCGAGGACGGTGACGACGTAACCCTCGCATGAACCAAGGGTCCCTGCCGGTGAAGCGAAAGGTGATTTAATGCCTGAATCAGGCATCCAGCAGCGTGAGCGGGAAGCGTGATGACTGCTGGTGCTTAGAGGCAGAAGGAGAAAAAAAAGATTTCACAAGCATGCGAAGCCGTGCCTGATTGCATTAGGGCTGTATGGCTGTGTATAGGTTGGAAGGTTTAAAATGACATTGGTGAACAAAAGACTAAACGCTCCCTATCACGCATTTACTGTTGCATTGTGTTAAAAATGAGTTGATTGTAATCATTCTTGCAACTTAGATACATAAAAATACTGTTCAAGTTATACACTAGTTTTGTAAATCGTTGAGTTGAAGATGCTACTTTTTTTTATAGCGGGTTTGAGCGCAGTCTCATCCGGCAATTAGGAACTTTACAGAAGCACTGGGTCATGCCCGCCTACCAAATGTAACCAGCCCGGAGCACTTTCAAGGACTTCTAGACACAATTAAATATTTGAAATACACAAAATAAAAGAAAATGTGGGTTGCATTGAGAAAAGAAAACATTGACCTCCTTCAGTTGAAGCAATAATTAATATAACCGCAGCACTCACAGGTGGTTGCTACTGCCCCTCCTTTCTCTAAAGCAAGTTATCTTTCCATGTAAACCTCTTCTCTCTTTCCATCCATTTGTCCATTATCCCATACCTCCCACACAGCGCTCTTCTTGCATCCAATATGTCATCAATCTCTTTCTCTCACTATCAAACCACCCGTCATCCACGTGTTTGTGTGTCCCCCCCCTCCAGCCATTCACACATTCCCTCCCTTTTCATACCCCGACTGCTTCATACCTGTGGCTTCGACCATGCCCTCAAGGATAACAACAATCTCGAACTCCTCCTTCTCCATTTGTGTCAGTGTCATCTCCCAGAAGGGACTCCTCTCGTTGATCTCGTGAGAGATGATCAGGGGCGACACCAGGAAAAGCCGGTCGTCTCCCGTGTCGAAGCCGATGTTGATGTCAGTCTGGTTGAGCGGGATGAACTCCCCCTCCTTGGTCTGCTGCGAGCGGATCAGCTTCGCTCGGATCGACGCCTCCACGATGTGAGAGTTCCTCAGGTCCCCCACCCGAAACATCAGGCACAACTTGTTGTCTCGCACCGATATGACAGCGTTGTGCGAGAACATGAGGGTCTCGGCGCGGTTCTTTGGCTGTGAGATCTTGACAAACATGCAGCCCACCATCATGGCGTTAACGATGGAGCCCAAGATGGCCTGCACCAAAAGCAGAATGATCCCCTCGGGGCACTTCTCCGTGATTACGCGATAACCGTACCCTATGGTGGTCTCTGTTTCGATGGAGAAGAGGAAGGCGGAGACAAAGCTGTTGAGGTTCTCCACACAGGGGGTCCAGCCCTCCTCATCAGCGTGCACCAGATCCCCGCGGATGAGCGCAATCAGCCACCACAGAAAGCCAAAGAAAAGCCAGTTGACTATGTAGACCAAGGTGAAGATGAAGAGACTAAGACGCCAGCGTAGGTCCACCAGCGTCGTGAACAAGTCACTGAGGTATCGGTAGGTCTCTTGCACGTTTCCGTGATGAACGTTGCACTTGCCGTCCTTCTGCACGTATCGTTGACGTGGCTTCTTGGCCGGGTCGGAAATCAGGTGGGTTCGCTCAGTCGAGATCTGAGCCTCCCGCATGTGTTTAGGGAGCTTCCTCACCTAGAGGGAAGAGAATGAGAAAAAAAGAGAGGCAATGGTAAGGAGGAGGGCGAAAGAAAGAAAGTGAAGACATTTTAAAAGCCTTTTTGTTCTTGATTCTTTTTGTGTAGGACAAAAGTAGGTGTTAACCTTTTTTGTTTTTAGTATGGGCCAAAGCACACTGCTCCGCGCTTCTGGCATGGAGGCAAACATAATTACCAACAGTTATGAAGTGACTGCTCCGCGCTACTCCACACTGACATTGTAGGTGTCAGCGTGTGCACACATGAAGAGGGAGAAATAAGAGAGTAAGGACACAACAAGAACACCAGGACGCCTCTATGTCTTTGTCTATGTTGGCTCAGCTCCACCGGGAAGATCTGGCTCCACAGCTGTGCCCCGCTTCCCTCCCTGTCCCCCGTGTCCCCTCCCCTCAGACCCCATGGGACATTGGCAGGCTTTGATAGGAATAGAGCTCCCATCCTCTCCCATAAGATCCTTATGGCATCTCCAAAAAGGTTGGCATAGGCCTTGGCACACATATCTGCTTATCTGGAAACCGGCTTTTATGCAGACAGAGGAAAGATTTTAATATGGTACGCTTTAGAACATTCAGGGTTACGAAAAACAAACCCCACAGCCCGGCACCGTAGTCCTGCAAGGGGTAGCTGGTTGTTCCTCTTTTTTTGGGGACATGCACACATACAGGCAGGAGGACAGAGTTTCAGGGCACCTTTCACACAACCCAAGGACACTCGGCAGCACACTGACACTTTCCAATCCGAGTTGATAATTGAAATGGATTGTGTAGAGGCAGGGAAACAACTCCCGCGCCCTCTGATTCCCTCGCTTCTAATAGAACAGCTGAGATCCGTCGCTCTCCGGGGTAATCCGCATGTTACCAGACAAGTTTGTACCTTGTGTGGTCACGGCGACGGCTCCTCTGGTCTATCTCGCGTAGACGAGGCCATGCTACACCTTTTGGTAAATCCCATCGCACCTAGATGCAATTAGTGGCCTGGTTACCAGGCTACTCACTAAATGTCAATGGGCCAGCTGTGTCCTGGGGTGTTGGATAAACCTATAGACTCACGACACTGTCAGTCCGCCGTTTCCAAGAGTGACACCTTTCACTGACAACACGAGGCAACGTTCACGGTCTCTTTAAATAGTTGTTAATCAGTATTTCATTTGTTTCAAATGACAAGCCATCAGTTCTCTTTTTGTGGCAGCAGTAAATGGCGGATGTTTTTTCTTTTGGGTGGGTCGAATCAGCTGGGGAATCAGGATGGATAACTATTGCCACTCCACCATTGATTAATGGTGGCAGGCGTGGTTGTCTCCTTTATAGTTCCATACCTCGACAGCCAAGCCGAACAAAAGAAACAGCCTATGTAAAACTTTATGAAACTTCAATCGTTACTCTTTCTTCAATCATCAATCAATCAAGTATACAGCAAATATAAATCACACCTTTTTTGATTTTACTCATTCTCACTATTCTGGGAAGCAATCAGTCTGGTTTCCTTTCTCACACACATCGCCCATCATTCCCGTCTCTCTAGATCTTCTCCATCTCCTTTCTGTCCTCTGCTCGCTCTATGGGCCCCATAAATAGAAGACATCATCACGATGCCTCTGTCTCACGTCGCCTGTCTCATCGCTCACACTCTCCCTGCCGTGGTCCTGGACTGGTTGTCAATCTTTACCTGTGCAGGTGTGACTCCTATCTCCATGTTGTGGTCCATGAGGATTTGAGAATCTCCCGCCATCCTCAGCTGAAGCTCAACATCTGTAAGACAAACGTCATTTGAATTTAGCCTCTGAAATAAACATTTGTTTGGACCCTCAAGCAGCGCCCCGAGCTTCGGGGAGTTGATGACCAACATTATAATAATTTTAAATAAACGAGAGTAAACATCAACAGGCCTTTCAACCTTTCAGCCAACTAATCGAATTACATAAAAAATACATATACATTACGACTTACCAGAAGGCATATTGTAATTGCTTCAAAATGTCAATAAGGCATTATTTTCCAACATGTGAAATTATGTGAGACACAGAAATGTCAAAATGGTACTGGATGAATCTTTTGCTTGAATAGTGTACATGAAAGTCTGTTATACTGGTATAAACTGCACAGGAAAGTGACTGGAAAATCTTGAGTTCAGTTTATCTTTAAAAAAACTGATGTTTATACACCATTGGTCTGGAGGCGGTTATTTGTAAACCTCGTATCTCCCCCGTTGATCTCTTGTTAGTCAAGCACGCTAGTTATGACCTCCAAAACTAAGACACAGCTTTCAGCTTTAGCGTGAGTCATTTACAAGACTGATGGTGGCCATAGTGAATATCCAACCCGTTTTATAGCATAATGCTAGCGTTGCCGTTGTGAGCTTGTTAGCCTGCTGTAGTACGCAGTTAGCTCAAGCAGTTAGCTCAAGCTGTTAGCGCTCTGCTTTAGCTGTAGGGACTCTATTTGTATTGTTGTCCAATACTGTGCACTGTTGCACTCTTGTACCAACCAAATAACATTTTATGTTGTTATGGTTATTTTAATGATCACAGTGAGTCAGAATGTGTGTTTTGTTGCCTAAAGCTAACAACAAATGGACTGTTTGAAGATGTGGTTACTTGCACACAGTAGGAAAACAGCAGCGATGAAGCAAACAAATGAATGTTTTGGAGCTCAGCTGACATACATATATTTGGGAGACATGGTTGGTTAATTGATGGATACAGCACATCAATGACCATCAATGAATTCAAAGTACAACTAAAATCAACCATGAGAGGAAAATAACACCCTTGCACTGTTTATTCCCAAAAAGGATATTAAAATAGAAAAAGAACAGGATGATAAAGGGATTAGCTCTGAACGTCACTTGGGAAATGACCAGCGCTTTCGCTGCCGGCTAATTAGCGGCTACAATGAGGCCGGCTAACAGTGTCATATTCCCAAAGAGAAGGCTCGTCGTTGCCGGCATCGCCAGTTGCTTTGACCAAATGTGCCCACGTGCAGACACGCACACAAACCCACGCGGACACACAACTCACGCCGCTCCGCCGCGGCCACTTAAAACACCTGATCAGACGTAGTCATTGCCTTCTTAATCAATCAAATAAACACTTTCTGTCAGAAACCTACTGTCTCCCCTCGTAAAACAAGTGTACATGTTATATTTGTGGTTGTTTTTAGCTCAGCCGGAGCGACGGGGTGACGCGCTGACGTGTGATGTAATTTTAAAGAGTGTTTCTCTGCTCCCGAAAACAGGTATTTTTAAACTTCTGTGGTTTGAGGTCCAAAGTGACAGGAGAGGTAGAGGAGGAACACTTTGAATGTCTGCTGATTGATGTGCGATTTAATAACAGCCACTGCTGTAGTTATGGAGAGAGGGGGGCTGGGGGGGTGTATGAGTGTGTGTGGGGCGAACCTCAGATAAAGCCCTAATTTTAGCAGTAATCTAACGACACCTTTGGAGCCCACAAGAGGCAATTAGCTCCCCGAGCCTCCGGGTGTCATTTAGAAATCGACTACTTTTAATTTAACCAGTAGAAGAAGTCTCCACTGGCGCGACTACGCGCCGCCTTGTACCACAGACGGTTCCCCGACGACCCCGGACAAACGCGTGACATTTCCCGCGTCGTCCGTCTTCGCTCTATTTTTCGACAAAAGGAGGGAGGGCGAGAGGGCCGCGTCACGAATCGGAATACACGCAGGAATGTCGTGTTGACATTGACGGTCCAAAGCAAAGGGCAGAGGGACGTGACCGGCATCGGAGCGGTTGGTGGGGGGGGGGCGGGGGATACAGACACGCAAACACACACTCAGACGCACACAAAGCTCCTGAAAAAGCCTTGTTGAATACATTAGAGTCGCTTTCTGACTCGTTTGAGGTCATCTCGTGAATTAAACATGGTTCCCCCCGAGGTTCTGTGAACTCCCGGGCTCGTTTTTTTCCGGCGAGGCCCTCGACGGTCTCTCAGCCGCGGGCCGAGTCAACGGGCCCCAAAGTGAGAGGTGTTCCAGCATGGACACCAGCCCGGGTTCTTTAATCTCAGCGCTTCGAGAGGGGGAACAAGCATTTATCTTGTTACCGAGAGAGTGGCAGGACGCTTCGGCTGAATTGTGTCTGTGTCCTGATAACAAGAGCACTCATCTGTTGTGCTTGAAGCAGAGGGGGGGGGCAGTAAACCAGGGGACCTGCGTCCAAAGGGATGCAGCCGAAGGGACATTTTTTTTCTCGTTTGCTGACGCTGTAAAGTAAAATGTTCGCTCAGCGCAGTGAAGTTTCTTTCTTAATCTCTTTTCCTTTCAACCTGTGGCAAGCAGCTCTATCAATTTTCTCTCGACCCTGAATTTTACTGAAATTCAGGGCAATTCATTTTTTTCTACGTTTTTGCTGTGTTTGTGTGTAGTTCTGAAACTTAATGACTGGCTTGGAACTGAGCCGAGGCTGTTTATCAATACCAAAGGCCCGGGCAACAGATTAATTACATTAATTAAAATTCTCGCTTGATCAACACAATTGTGAACAGTTTTGTCCTGTGAATCACTTTCTCATTCCCATTACATGGGAGGCAATGGCATGTCGTTTTTCTTGTCAAATGTGATTTGCACATCCGACATCCTGAGAACGCTTCTTTGTATCCCCAACACTCTGAGCAGTTCACGAATAACAAAAATCAGCAGTATTCTTTTCTTATGTCTGACATCAGAACCCTTCCAAAATGGACCAGGCTCTGGCCTGACATACGGTGCTTGTGTTTTCCTCTGTTCCTCTTTTGGGGTGAAACGGGGCGGGACTTGGTGCGTGACGGCGTTAAAAATGACACATTTTTGCAAACTCAGCAGGATCCCTAAATTTACAGTAAGACAAATGGGGATTGGTGGGCAGTCCTCCATAGATTTTGAGGTCGCATGACCGTATTTACGGAATCACTGCATCGAATCTAGCGTCGCTGCTCCCTGGCCATGTAAGCTCTAGAACTTTCCATTTCCTTGATTCCCTGTCCTCCATCCCTCCTCCCCTTGAGTGAAGGCAAAGAGTCACGGTTACCGGGCCCTGCTTGTGATTATGTCGCAGGGCTAAGATTGGCCCATGAAATGACATGGCCTCGTCCCCATCTCTGCTCACTTATGACACTTTGAGGTCACACGGGTCAAATGACTAAAAACGTCCCGGGCTAGTATGGCTCCAGGCCCAGTAGACGCACAGACACGCACGCACAACCTTCATACCATCACTCCATCCCCGCTATGTCCGATAGTGAGCTGAGTGTATCCAGTTGTATCCTTCTCTTGGGTGACATTCTCTGGAGTGACACTGCTGCACAAGACGTCCGACTCGCACTGGAGGAACTATTTCCCTAACGATCCCTCTCTCTCTCTCTCTCTCTCTCTCTTTCTCTCTTTTTCTCTGTTGCCGCATTCAGTCAAAAGTAGAATTGTTGAAGACAGAAATAGCTATTTTGTTGTTTGTTGCGCGTCACAGATCTGCCATGTCACTCTACTAAGGCTGGTTTATTTTAAATTTTCTGAATAGTGATAGCTAATATTTCCCATTGCCGCTGAGTGAAGCCCGGATGGGATTAAAACCCGACACCTTGCGGAGCCAAAAAACACCCTCTTCAACCATAGCTGGCCTGCAGAGCGAGAGATCTGATGGAAAGAGACAGAGGGAGAGACATGAGACGTGTGAAGCCGGGTGGCTGGGCATGTTCCCCGACACTCGGTTTCTTCTTCTTATCATGCATTTTGTGTCGGGCTCTTGATGTGAATTACAGCCTCGGTTTGACACCTCTCTCTCTCTCTCTCTCTCTCTCTCTCTCAGAAGGCGAGCATGAGTACAAGAACCAATGACAACGAGAGGGAAGCATGTGGGGATAAACCGTGCTCTGCGTTAAATAAATGATTTTACAATAATGTTGTACACCAACTGTTCTGCTGATGCAACAAAAATCTGCACCGAGCTGGATCCCAGCGTCTGCGGTTCGCCGGTCCTCTGCCTCACCTCACCGCAGAGGACAGGGGAGCAGAGGAGGACGGCGCCATGCGGGGCCACGAGAGGAGGCGGGGCTGCGGAGCAACGCCGCGGAGCGAGGCGGCGCACGGCGAACAAAGCCGGAGGAGCCAAAGGTCAAATGTTCTTGATTGTAATTCCTGACATGCTTCCACTGTGTCCCCAGGCTCGTCCCTCGCAGGGGCCTCCTTCTCGACGGTCGCCGTGTGCCAGTTGCGAGTGGATCGGAAGCCCGTTCGGCGACGCTCGGCGCAATGACAAGGAGTGCTTCGGTCCTGGGATTAAACAGCCCATCTTCAGCACCAGGGTGTCAAATACTGGTGCTTTTGCCGATGCAAAAGGCCCCCTTCATAGTCAGTACGAGACGCTTTTCAAGTGACTTTTCAAGTGTGATGACGTGGTATGAAGTCAAAAATAAAAACACCTTACGAGAAGTTAAAATTTTTCATACTCTTAAGCACCTAAGCAAGCATAGATGCTTTCATTTACAACGTAACCAGGTGTTTACTCTAACTGGGGCTACGCATTTATTTAGAAAGTAACTCCACGAGGTCTGATAACACGTCTTTTGGCCTACGACTCCCTTGCTGGCAGTATGTGATGGTGTTGAAAAATTTGCGCAGCAACCATTTAATTACAGAAAACATTTAACTCTATATATCTTTAAATAAAGAAGCATGTCAAATAAAAAAAAATAAAACATGCTGTCACTTTACAGAACCTACTATTGAGCATCCTGTGTTTCTCTCCTCTGTCGGTGTTAACGAGCTGAATTTCGACGGAGGTGGGCTTCCCCAAGGGCGAAGGATGCTCACGCTTCAGTGATGCTTCATTGATGCTTCATTGATGGTGGAGCCCTGAATGTGTTGGCTTCCTGCATCTTAATGATACGATCTATGATTAAAACTTTTTTTTTCCCGCGAGTGCTCAGCGCGATGTGTTTGCCTTCACTGAACGTAGTGCCCTTGCCCCATGTGAACAGGTGTGTAAATCCCATTCACGGGCATATGTTACTGGACAATTACGACAGGATTGTGGTTGTCAGGAGTTTGATTTTAAATTATGGAATAAATAAAACGTGATTCTTAAAGGTTCATACACCATACGAACAAAGGGGTCCTTTAACTCAGTAACATATCCTGCCATGTTGTTTTTCTAAAATGATGTATAAGCAGGCCTGACCTGCATACCAGCTGGACATGAATGCATCCGCGCCATCGTCTGCTGGCGTCTACCGTTGCTTAGCAAAGGGCTCCCGATCAGTAGAGGGATGGATCTTCCCTTGTTGAAGGCTTCGGCGGGAGCAGCATTGTTGAACGTCTAAGCTGGCAGATAACTCGACACGAGCCATGCTGGAGGTTCTTGGGAACAGGTTAACCTGGAGACGGGATCTATAGCTGACCACCTGGCAGGTGTAAACGAGCCGACAAAACGCTAAGGGCGAGGTGACCTGAAACAAGTAGCCATTTTTCTTTTTCTTGGGGGGTTTCTGCCTACAAACCCCCAAGCGGCAGCAAGCTGTACATATGTGCATGTATCTCTTGACCATGGCGGAAGTCTCTGAAGGGGTGTCCATGTGTATACGCACTTCCATGTTTGTACAGGAGGTCATCGCTTTGTGTGTGCCGCATGCAGCCCCACGTTAACTGTTACAATGTACAATGTGTGAAAGGGCCGTGGGAGAAATACGAGCCTTGTGAAGCCGTTCCCCCGACCGGTGAGTGGGATGCGTCATAAATCTGGTACAAAGGCATCTTTAAATCTTTAAAATACAGATAGCTTGAATTTGCATCAGTAACAGATTTACGGGGGATGAGGAGATTCTGTTGGAAGCATTCTGCTGTTTATCTGTTTCGTGCAAATACCAAGAGCACTGTATTTATACACAGCTGCAAAGGCTGGGATTTGAAATAATACACGCATATTTTTCAAAGAGGGATGTATACAAACGAGGACCGAAGGAGAATATTTGTTGCATAAATTTGGCATTTTCACATATCACCGGACCTACAAAGATATACTGTATTTTCATGCAGTACTCTGACATGCACACACACACTTTCCAGGGCACTAAATACGAAAAACATTCACGCCTGACTAAGCTCTTGACACAAATGCACTGCTGCGGTATTACGGAGTGTGGATCTGCTTGAAGAACATAGCTCCCTGTACATCCCCTGGAGAAACACAGTCTTGACTAAATGAACAGATCCAATTAATTATTCACAGTGTCTTGTCTTCTGAGGCTCTCCTTAGATGCTGCGTGGCATCGCGTCTGACCTTTGCCCTCTTTTGTCCACTTGTGAGTGGGATCAGGACACGGGGTAATAAGACGCGAAGCGGCGCCGGGCTGAGGCTGTGTGTACCATGACGCGCATCCATCAAAAAAAATGCACCACATCTCAGCAGTTCTCACTCGGAAACCAATCACGGTTCCAGCAGGCTGCGAGCCCTGGTCGTGGTGTAGATCATAAAAGCAGCACACAAGCGTTGCTGCAATGCCAATAAAAGACCGGGTACCCCTTCGCCTCCATTGGGGTCGAGATGAGAACGTGCAATGTTGTAAAATGATTATAGCGCCGACATGGCTTGTACTTATTTTTCCTCCACAGTGACCAGCAATACAGATGTATATATATTTAAAAAAAGACGACTGAGTCCACTCGCTCCCTTGATGCTGTCTTGATATTTCCTAATGATAGAAATAGCTGAGCGCTGTGGGAGCTGCACTTGATTCAAAGTTTTACGATGAATTCTCTCCAGATGTGCACTGAAATGAGGAGAAAATAGCGGTGTCCGTCGGTCATCGAAGCAAGTATAATCCTCATCGGGGTGTTTGAACTGGGGTACAAATCATTTTCACTCAATGCCTTTTGGTGTCATAAGACATATTCATGAAAACTCTGCCCACAGCCGTGTGCTTTTATTGGAGGCACACAGTGAGACAACATGCTGTGCTGCGTGTTCATTGCACCCCCGCACTTACAGTAACACACATGCAGATGCACAATGAGTCCTGGTTCGCTCCTTTGCGTGTGAAACTCCTGCATTGCGCGATAACTATACAGCGCAGGCACAGCAGGGGAGTTCACAGGCTCTCCTCCTGCTTGCGTCACAGAAATCCATCGCCCCCCCCCCCTTCCTCCCAACATGATAGCAAGTACATGCATGGCGACGATCTAAGGCAAGATGTGGCTGATGGAGGAGGGCGACGGCGCGGCCACTTTCATCACTTTGACGCTCGTGCTCTCCTCTGCTGCATCGTCTCGCGCCTCCTCGCGCAAACCGTGCCCGTCTCCATCCCGTCTCCCACAGCGATTCCCCCTCTCCCGTACTTTTTCGCTCTTCATCCCGAAGTAACGCGCGCTTCGCCGGCGGGATTAGCGGCGGCGCCTCCTCCCCACGCGCGATGCAACCACCGCATGCGATGTGCGCGCGCGTGGGGAGGAGGCGGCGGCGGCGCGGACGCGGAGCTATAAGGTCGTGCCATGCATCAGCGCTTTAAAAAAAAAAAAAAAAAAAAAAAACTCCACATTTCCTCTCCGGCTCTCGCTCTCTCCATCTCTTCCTCTGTGCTCCTCCGTCAGCGGTGCGCAGCGCTTACCTTCGGGTCTCTGCAGGAGTTGCTGGCCGGTTCCCTTCGAGGCATTTCACAGCTGCTCTTCTCCCCGGGAATGCGCACTCCTTTCCTGGCTTTGTTCCGTCGACAACAAGCCCTCCTTGCCTATCTCCTGCCACCCAGCTCCTTCTGCTCTTCCCCGCTCTCTATCTACTCCTGTGTGAGAGGGGGGTGGGGGGGGGTCTGCATGTGCGTGTGTATCCGAGGGAAAGATGGAGAGAGGGAGACATAGAGGGAGAGAGGGAGTCAGTCAGAGTGGGTGAGTGAAGAGATGGTGAGAATGTAGATGTGCGCGTGTGCTCTCTCTCTCTCTCTCTTCGATGCTCCTCTCACTTGCACACAGATATCGAAGCTCTTGTCTCTCAGGATTTGTCCTTCATAGGAGAGTTGTGTATTTGCACAAAGAATCAGCAAATATCTAAATATGTGTGTGTGTGTGTGTGTGTGTGTGTGTGTGTGAGACAGAATACATCCCTTCTCTCTGCTGAAAGGGCGATGTCACATACACACAGACAAAATACATGGAACAAAAGCCCATTACAGCCGGGTATTAACTTGTCAGGGTGAGCTGATGTGTGGTACAATCATGAAAACAATACCCTACCAGTTTGAGAGAGGTAGTAGCAGATAAAAACGAGAATGAACAAAAGATAAAAACATCAAAGAAGTATAGGAGAGAAGCGTCAACGTGGATAAAAGGGAGCAAGGAAAGAGGAGAAGCAGTAAGGTCGAGATAACAAAAGGACATTTTCAACCAGGATTTCTCCTCAGATGGAGCCTACAAATAATGTTGAGTTTTGCTTTCCCTAAATCCCCTCAACGAATGAAATGAGGCCTTGTTGAAAATTAAAAGTTGCATCACATCAATCACGGCGGCCAGGAATGGTTCAAAAGCAAAGTAAATCCGGCTTGGAGGCAGAATGCAGCACTTGAGCCTGTTTGTCTCCCCCCTTTACATTTAAATTCTGTCTAATTCAACTGCGGTAGGTGTGTGGGAAATATGTGGCAACGAGGGGGGGGGGGGGCGCTCAGTGAGGAGATGGGTGGAGGGACGCTTGACATTGAGATGTTATTAGGCATGGGGGAAAATTCAATAGGCATGACATAACAGAGCAGGACTAATGACAGCGAGAGCAAAGACAGAGGAAGATGGGGAGACGATGATCGTACCCCCCCCCCCCCCCCCCACACACACACACACATTAATCACATATTAATAAAACTTCCCGACACATTCACTTCCGCGAGAGCTCAAAGGAAAGCTGTGTGCGTAGCGTACATTGTGTGTACATTAGATTGGCTTAATGGGGTTGTGGATAACACAATGTAACCGTTGCTGTTTTGATTGTACAGTCATTTTTACTTTGTATCTGCATGCTTTGACTGTTGTTTTTTCATTGTCAGTGTGCAGTCAATAATGTGTTGCAGATGCGGTTGTATTTGTTTTACCTTACCTTGTTCATTAAGTGAGTGTCTAACGGCACATCTGATTAGGGTCAACAGGTGCGTGCCCTGAAATTGACAGCAGGTGTGCCACTCTGCACCTTTTAGAAGGGCCCGGTGTGATCCGGGGACGGCGGCGGTCGGAGCAGCACGCAGGTAGAGGTGCACCGGAGGACCTCGACAGAGAGCATTGTGACTTAGTGGGGTTTTTCAAACGCTTTTAAGACATCCGTCATCCATTTGGCTTTTAATACACTTGGTAAGCAAATTGTCCTCTGGTCCTAATTACCTAAATGAGCCCTGTCCGTGCTGGCCCAATCTGGTGTCCTCTTTTTATTTGTCTTTTTCAATAGAAATGCATCTCTTTTACTGGGTTTTTATGGTGGGGCAGAACCTCTGAGACTTTTAGATTGTCATTTCAGACATACACTGTTTTTAATTCGTAGTTTGTGATTCAGAGTGCAATAAAATGTATTGTAAATTCATTTGAGTGGTTACCTACTGTAGCGCGCACACACACACACACACACACTGAGAAACCCACCTTTTGGTTACACAACATATAAGCTTTCCTTTGCTTTAATAGACGATCAGATGATAGAACCGTGCGATATCCCTCTAAAGTGAACCAATGCAAATAGTGAAGGGCTCCCTACTCTGTGAGTCTCATTTAATATTCATCAATGCAGAGATCTCTAGCTCCTAAATCACTGGAGGACTACGTATAGATTAAATAAACCGTGGCCTATGTCAAAAATGGTCTCTCCGTCCATTTCAGCAACAAGCGGACAGTGTGTGTCCGGCCAAGGATGAGGAGGAGGTGTCATGATAAACCTTTAACTTCCCCTCCTCCTCCTCCTCCTCCTTCTCCTTAAAGAGCATATCTGGAGGCCAGCATTTAATGGCATTGCAAATTGGTGAATGCATGAAGGTATTTTTGCATGGGAGGGAGTGTAAATTATTGAATTATGTGTCGGAGCGTGGCTTCGCTGGAACAAATTCATCCGTGTCAACATATTTGTGCGACGCATCAGAATATAGATGACGAAATGCAGATTGTGAACCACGTCAGCGAGCACTCTGTGTGCTGCTTATCTTTTGCATACAATCGTGTGTCGGTCGATGGGAAGCCGGACTTCTTAGGGAACGACTACATCTATTAGCCGTTAAATAATGAATTACAGGAGTGTGAAGATCTAAAGAGCTACGCCGTGCGAGTAATATGTGAATGAATTATTTAGAAATACAACAGTGTATGTATGTTTTCATCCTGGGCACAGAGGAGGGTTTGAAGCAGATATATACAGTCACCTTATAACATCAACATATCAAATGACTATTAAGCTCAGAACAACACAATTCAATGGCCTGAACATAATTATGTAAGACGGATGATCCGAACTACAAAGCCAGGACTATTTCTCATTTTTCTTCATTTGTAACTTAACAATCAGTGGTATTAGAAACGATTGGCCTTGTTGATGCCATTGTGCGCAAGAACCGCCGCAAATTCTATTTTTCTTAATCTCGTATAATTTGTTTCATCCCGCCGTGGATGAGCAGTCCTGACACAGTGACACCATGTGGAGGAAAGCGGTATCGCAGCAAGTGACGCTCCTGGAAGAACCTCCTTGTGGGGTCATCGCAGTGAGGGGCTGATGCGACTTGTGACCACCTTCAGCTTGCTCCCTCAAACCCAAAACCCCGAACGTGAACTCCTGCTTTGTTGTTTGGGTAAGTCATCCCCTGCAGACCCATGTGCAGCTTTTTTTACCAAGTATTGTGGAAAATATTCAATTCAATTCATTTTATTTTGTATAGCCCAAAATCGCAAATTACAAATTTGCCTCAGAGGGCTTTACACATGCAACATCCTCTGTCCCGAAACCCTCACATCGGCACAGGAAAAACATGGAAAGGAAACATGGGTTGATGTACACCTTGCTCAGTAAAGCGCATGACATTACCTCCGTTTTAGTCTTCCATATGCAGTCCATCAATGTCCAACAGCTTTGGCTTCAGTTATATCATTCATAAAAAATAACCCGTTAGCATTACTTGATGGCATTGATGATTGAATTGGTTTCTCTCTATTCTCTACTCTCTCTTTTCTAAACTATTACATTACTCTAACACCGGATTGGGTTGATATAGATTTGTAGAGTTGAATGTTACTTACAAAACAATGTGCAGGGATATTCAGATAACTCATAATCCTTACTAAATTACTTTACTAACCTTTGGAAGCAAGAATATTTGTTTCTCCTTTTGCAAACGTTAACCGTAAAGCTGCGTCTGTGTGCTGTTGCTAGCTAGCTAGCTTGGTTAGCTTGTTAGTGAAACTATGAAATATGACGACACAATAAAAACCACTAACGTTAGCTTAATGACTTTAAATACATTTACAGTGCAGCACAGTTGGCGTGTTTGTTAACTTTACAGAAGAGCAAAACAATGTCAAACTACCAAATAATTACACAGGTCTTACCTTTAGGGAAACGGCATCCCTTCCACACGTGAAGCGGATGTCCACGTGGTTCAAAATGCGCGGGACGGAAGTGTCACTCAATTGAAAACGATGATTACCGGGGTCACTTAATATCGACGTGACTGAATCTTTTCAAGTGAAGTTGTTGAATATTTGGTAAAAAACGAACGCATTGTCGCCACGTTCATCTTGCAAACGTATAACTGTAACGTAGAACCTTTTGCAATCAAGTAAATTGGACAGCGAGCCCATATCATTGTTAAATAAATACAGTGTATTCTCCTATATGCTCTTTCATTCTGAGAGGACAAGTATTTCATCTCTGTGACCTTCATCTGCAGGGTTTACAATACAAATTCAGAGACACCTCCCTGTCTAACAGAGCGCTTTCACCTTGCAGGGAGGTGTTCTAATCGGCCAGTTCCTTCGATGGAGAATACCACTCGGCTGAAACCACAAGTCGTTGTTCCCTTGGTGCTTTTGTCGCCCGGTGTCCATTTACAAGGTACAAAATGTTCACACTGGCCGTATCGCTGCACAGTTGCGGAGGGGGTGGAGGGGGGGGGTCGTTCTTTATTTACCTTTCCTTGAGTTGCTTCTTCAGGCTCTGTGACTGCCTAATGAGGCTCAAGTCCTTGAAGTGGAGGGCTGCTGCTGTGGCAAAAAGAAGAAAGAGAGCACCACGGTGAGACCTGACAACACCGAGTGGAGGACAAGAATAAACCCCCCCCCCCCCCCCCAAATCCAGGTAATAATAATGCTATTATTAGGGACCTCGCTACGACTAGTCGTAGAGGAACCTATTGTATTTCGAGGAATTATTATTTTTATTCTTATTATAATTATTCTCACAAACCGCGGGCCTTTTTGGGGACTTTATCATATTGAAAAAGTTGTTATATTTGGCATGGATATCTGAAAAACACCTTTTTGGCAATTTCTCCTAAACACTGAGTTTGATTTTCACAAAACCACCATTCGCCACGAACGTTGTTTTAACCAATCTGCTCCATATTTCTCATATAGCACGAACTTCTCACCCTTTAAGCATCCATATGATCATTTCTAACCTGTCTTATGGTTTTAAGAAGATATTACGGTTAATGAACTTTGCAAGGGGTGTGGCTTAATCTCGCAAGATTTATAACTTCCAAATGGCTTGGCCTGCCCTCACCAAAATTAAAGATGTGCCTTTTTGGCATATTTTCATAATTTCTTTAAAGACCGTTAAAAGACCGAACTCCTCCCAGGGATTAAACCCGATTCTTTTCAAATCCATGCAGTGTGCTCCTGAGACCTTGGCCTCGAAAAGTTGCATTTCACTGGAAGAAATTTTCAACTTAAATAATACTTATATATTAAGCAATTAAAAAAAACACCTTTTAAAAGATTTCGAAGGAAGTTGGGTCATGTATGGTATTTTGAGAGGCTTTTACTTTGAGATGGAACATCAGAACGTCCTGGTTATCCAAGTGTCACCTTGGGGATGTGTACTATAAACCTGAAGTGGAATGGTCATGACAGTATTGATTGTTTTCTTTTAAACCTAATCTGAAAATGACCAAACGTATTCTGGTGATTGATTTTGAAGGAAATTGGCTCATATATGGTATTTTGAGAGGCTTTTATTTTGGACTGGCACATCAGAATGTCCTGGTTATCACCAAGTCACACCATGGTGATGTGTACTCTCTTCCCGAAGTGGAATGGTCATGAAAGTATTGATTGTTTCCTTTTATATCTAATCTGAAAATGACGAAAAGGAAGTCTGGTGAATGAGATATTGAAGGAAATTGTATCGTATCATATTCTCAGAGGATTTAATTTGTAATGGTACATCAGAAGCCCCTGGTCATATGTTGACATAAAAGGCCTAAGACCATGATAATGTCAAAGATAAAGTTTGCAAAGCGGCATTCCTGGCGTTGCTGCACACGGTTGATGACCACTGACTTGTGAACGCTTCGTCCGACGGCCACAGGGTTCCTCGGCCGCATTTGTTACCGTCTGGCCAGTGCCCCGACGTGCAAGTAGTAGCGAGGACCCGTCCAACGCTGCTCGCAGCTTTAATTTTATTTTGTAGTCCTGGTTTAGAATCTCAAACATTTTGCTTTATATGTATCTCAACACAGAGTGATAGAATCACACTGAAAAACACAAAGCTAAATGATCCCATTAGGAAAATAGTTTACAAACAAGTGCTCTGTGGGGCAAAATCCCCACAAACCCTGTGGAACAGGCTTCTTAGTCAGGCCTGATAACCCAATTCCACGTCTACATGCTTCTATTGACACCAACATTTCAACCCGAAGGCGTCAATAGAAGGGGTCACCGGTCCTATAGATCTTTATCATCTTAACAGCATCTTTTTTTCCGCTGCTTTCCCATGTTTGAAAATTTTCCACACAAGACGATCCTGAACAAATACAAATGCGCGCTGCCATTAAAGAAACACAGTGCATGGATCACATCATCTTCCCAACACAACTCGGGATCGTAATGCTTTTTTACTCAGAGATTGATGCATGCCCCCCCCCCCCTCTTCACCCCCCTCCACCCCCTGGACCCTTCCCCAACACACACAGCAATAGAGACGCAACGCAAGCTCTTATACCCCAGAGTAGATATCTGGCAAACGTTGCAAAGCCCATCTGAATCAAACAATAGGAAAGATTAAACAAAGGTTTCATTTCTATTCACTCCACAATTAATCAAATGGTTTTAGCCCAGTGCTGAAGACTACGTTGCATAATTACTTCACGCTGCTGCAGATTTCTTGTGAAACCGTCGGTCGTTTGCAACGAATTTGAATGGGTGAGGCATGAGCAACGGCTTCCTTTGAAAAATAATAGCCTCATCTAAGCACTGTGTTCCGGTATCTAGTTAAAGTTATGAAGTTCTAAATGTCGAGACAGGTCTTGACTTCACTGGCTGAGAAGCTTCTCATCTCTCCCACACCTACAGAACAACACGGATCCGAGCTGCAGCCAAATTGTCACTTTCAGCAAGATCAGGGAATTAGGTCATTGAGTATTTCAGGAAAGATCACTCATGACTATGTGGTTTTTCATCATTTTGTTACTTCACACACCACCTTATACACAGTGAAGAGTAGCAGGTGATGCTGAAGGACCACTACCAAGCCATTCGCCACACACAGGTGATTCCCAGCAGCTAATTCGGAAACGCACGTGATTCACTTGAATGCTAATTAGCGAGGAGAGAAACTGCGATGGCTTGCGGTGAGAATTGTGCCATCAAAAGCACTTAAGCGTGGATGTCTCAAACATTTCGCATCTTATTATCAGTGAGGACTCAAGTTTGACTCATCCAATTGAATATTCCACTTCATAAATTTAATTGATTGAATTCAAATAACAATTTTTTTCTAGTTAAGTCACTACAGTTTTCTGTCTGAATCATTATTTATGTTAATGTATCCTTCCTACTGTAGTGCATCATCACATCAGGGGCACTTATCTATGTTTGTTGTGTGGTTTTTATTCAGTGGCAGTTGTTAAGGGTTCGGGTAGGCCTCGAAGGAGATCACACTACTATGACTCAAATTTAAAAATAAAGTATTTAAGAACTAAAAGTGATCAGGAAAACACTTTGCAAAGTGAAATACAATGTGAATAGTGAAATATTTATAAGAATTCTCTGACCAAGTCAAAGGTGACTTATCAAAGCGACTGCTGGGAAATTCTAACAGTTCTTCAGTTTTGGTCTTTTGAAAACTCCTGGGTGTGTCTTTTGGGTGTATTTGAATGTCATTGGCTTCTCCTTCAAAGTGTCTCCTCCTTGTCTGTCCTCTTCATATCCAGGTGTGAGTCTGCTGCTGCAACCTGAAACCTCTCTGTCTTACCTCTTCCTCACATTCGAATGCATTCTATGTAAAAACATTTGGCTTTATGACTCAATGAGTGAATGTAACAAGCATACATGGTTTGTCTTCATCTTAAAACAAGTACACTTCAAATAAACACAACATACAGGATCACAGTTCATGTGGTGCAATACTCCAGATATTTGCCTCACTCCCAACTCCCAAAAAAGTCCTCTTTGGGGATAAAATTGGGAGAAATCAATAAAGGACGGCAATTATCTGTCCCCAGGTTTTAATGTGTACAGTAATTATGACTTACATGACTATAAATTGTGTTTGATTCATATTGCATTCACTTCATCTAAAAATGTAAACTACAAACGAACATGACACAAACAACATTTCTACATGTATTATAATTTTGACCTAAGTGTGCCCTTCTTGCTTAAATCCTCAACACACTATTTGTTTCACATCGCATGTGTCAATCAAAAGCACCCTCCGCAGCTTTTACATTGTTAAACCAGCACAAAATGTGTGCGGCTACTCAAGAGGCCTTTTGTCTTGTGCGAAAGCAATGAAATGCTTCAACATTAACAAAATAAACTGGAAAAAAATCATCATAATACATTTTTTAAAAAGAAGCTTAAATAAAAAGGCCTGTCATCATTTCACAATAGCACGGAAGCCTCGGTCTCCTTGTGGGACACCAGAAATGCAGTGGGTTCGGCCAATGGGAAACACGTTCCACAGCATGCACATTAATACTGCAGCCATTTCTGTCGAATACTGATTCCCATCCAAATTCACAACTTCCCTCCTGTAAGTATTCATTTTGGGCTCATGAACTGATTCGGCTTCTCACCGACCCTGGAAAGCTAAATCCGTGCATGTGGAGCATCTTTTGTCGTCACCACGGCTTCAGTTTTCTGTCATTTCATCATTCATGTCCATCTAGTGGATGCCCTCCCCCCCCCCCACACACACACACAAATACATACACACAAACACAGCATGCCGGATGTGTTAAATACATACAAAAACAAATGTGGGATGGGTGCTCTCTATTGTCATCGAGCATGAAGTATTCTAGAGACAACAACAATATTGCTACGTGTTAAGTACCACGAGAGCGATCAGACAGTCAATAAAAAATGATTTGCCCGAAACGTCGCAATAAAAGCGTGGGTGTGTCGCTCGGAGAGACACGGAGGAGCGGAAACATCCAGATAAAGGAAAAACAAAAAGACACAGAGGTATTACACACAGCCAACATTGTTGCGGGAATGTGCCGGACGGAGGTCAGCTCGGCCCTTTGGTGCCAGGCATCTGTAGGGTAAACATCTTATTAGAGCTGGGGGGAAGGGTGTGCGTGAGTGTTTTGGGGGGAGAGGGAGGCGTGCTTGATGTCTCTGTGGGTGTAAACATCACCTGGAGGATTGGAGACGGGACAGTATAAATGCACACAGGTGTTGGTAAACCGGCACAAGAGGAGGAAACGCCCAAAGTGTCTCAATCGGTTGTGAACCAGACGGAGACGAAGAAAAAAAAACCTGTGATACGCATTGTCGAACTTTCACTTGGAATCGCTAAGGTAAGGTTCAACTGAAGAAAATTGACTTTCATGTTAACATAGTATTGAGAGTGAAGATTTTTTTTAAATGAATTAATAAAGTAAAGGGATTTCAAATGTGTTTAAACTTACATTTGTTCAGGTTTTTATCTTATTGAAAAAAAAGAGCATTTAAAACAAATATGGTGTGACTTAGATTTATTCCACTTATCGAGGCGAGACCTCCACTTTTATAATGCAAATAATCAACTGAGATATCCTCTAACTGATGTTAAAATAAGGCTATCGTAGTTTCAGCATAACCCTGAGATGAAGTACGGTAGTTTAAAAAAAGGCATTTGATGCAACCTAGCTGGCACTATTACTTTATTTCTTCCTACCTTTCGCTCTAAGGGATTCTCCATGTGTACCAGTTAGGTACACATTTCAATTCAGTTTGCAGAAAGAAGTAACTCAAAATAAATCAGGATAAAGGTGCGGCGGTTTATAAAGTAAAGTAATACCTATTATTCTTTGACTAACCACGTTTGACGTGGGAGATCTTATTATTTAAAATGTTGAAATTTGATTTTTAGTCATGATCCAATAGATTTGATTTAGTTGAAGTTTTCCAATGCAAAGTAATAATACAGAGTAACTTGTCCAACATACAATTAAAATACAAAATACACAAAATGATTGCAGTGCATATCTTGTTACGTTGTGAAAACATGCCTACCAAAGGATCAGGTGTGCAATGAACGGTGTTTGCTTCCAAAACAATTGAAGCTCTCGAACAAACAATACAGAGTGATTATCAGATTTCTTTTTGGCCAAATGTCTGGATGTGAGCTTTAAGGGGATGAAAAAGAAAACATTTGTACCACTTCACACGCACTAACAAGCACGGAGTGATCCAAATGGTAACTTTGCACGGCATGACCAGAGACCTTTACTCACACGCCTCTGTATAGCCGGTTACTATCCGTCAAGCACCAAAGCGATGGGAACCCCAAGTGTTTCAATGCCACATTTATTTTGGCGGGATTGAAGGCTAGCAAACCAAGCTAAACCTTGTGTTGAGGTAATTGCTCCTGCAACTGTGCACATAGATGATTTGTACCCGACATAAACTGTCCTTGTCCCCCTTAATACACCTCCGTTTCAAAACTTGATACTAGTGTCATCTTGACATTTTGCTGTCTGATTGTAGAAATTGACTGTATTTAAGGATGATTGACAGTTTAACAAGGCCTTGACTGGCGGACTGGTTCAATAGCGAGGGTTGTGATGAAAAGCCCTCAAGTATGAATTGTACCATCCCTTTAAACTACGGTTTTCTTTTGATCTGATCTCTCAGAAAAAGTCAGATAGGGGTTGATTGTTATTGCTTTCATGAAGTTCTGGTTCACGCAACAACCCGGTTACTGGTTTTCTACTCCGTACTCAGGTGCCTTTCCTGTGTCATTGTCACACAGGTCAGTCGGCCAAAATGTTCGGGTGCATGACCAGACGGATCCAGGACTACATCGTCGAGAGGAAAAGATGCAAAGCCCGACTGGTTACCAAAGATGGTCGCTGCAACATTGAATACGGGAACGTCCAGTACAGAAGCCAGTTACATTTCCTGGCTGACTTCTGGACCACCTTCGTAGAGATCCGGTGGCGTTTTGTCCTGTTCATGTTCTGCGCCTCCTTCTCCCTCAGCTGGTTCATATTTGGCCTGCTGTGGTACTGGATTGCGCGCAGCAATGGAGACCTGACGTGGCAACGCCCGACAATACATCACACGCCGTGTGTCGCTAACATGGAGGGACTCACCGAAGCTTTCCTTTACTCCTTTGAAACCCAGACGACTATCGGGTATGGTGGCCGAGCGCTCACCCCTCACTGCCCGAGTGCCGTGGCCCTTCTCATCATCCAGTACCTCCTCGGAACCATTATCAATTGCTTCTTGTGCGGAGTCATCCTGTGCAAAATCTCATTGCCCAAAAAGCGGGCAAAGAGCATCTCGTTCAGTGACATGGCTGTCATCAGCCCCAAAAACGGTTTCCTTTCCCTGTCGATCAGAGTTGCTAACCTGCGCAAGTCCCTGATGATAGGAAGCCAGATCTACGGCAAGCTGCTGAGGACGACGTACACACCCGAGGGGGAGACGATCATCATGGACCAGGTGAGCATCGACTTCACGGTGGACGCCGGCAAGGACAACCTCTTCTTCGTGTGTCCTCTCACGCTCTACCACATCATTGACAAAAGTAGCCCCTTCTTCGAGATGGCCGTGGATACGCTCCACAAACAAGAGTTCGAGCTGGTCGTCTTCTTTGACGGCACCGCAGAGTCCACCACCTCTGCTTGTCAAGTCCGGACCTCCTTCCTTCCTCAGGAGATCATGTGGGGCTACAACTTCTTACCCATCATCTCCAGAAGCAAAGAGGGCAAGTACAAAGTGGACTTCTCCAACTTCTCCAGGGTGGAGCCAGTGGCCACGGCGCACTGTGCCTACTGCTTCCACAACATTAAGGGCCACCATCATCACTCAATAGACGGACAGGAAAACGAGGGCTTTGAGGTGATTGAAATCAATGATCCCCCTAGCACCGATATGTGAGCGCCTGGACACGGAGTAACAGACTATAGAAACTGGTATAAGAGGCTTACACCGCCGAAGGATGAATGCCTCAAATCTCAGGTGTCAAGGCAGACCTGATGGCACTTTGTGTGGCATTCAAACATGATGTAAATAAAACCTGTCTAATTGTTATTCTATTGTTTTTAACATAGATTAGAATGGCGTCTGTGGGCCAGGACACTGAACCATTTTTATGTAAATCCACACCTGTCGATGTCTGCTGAAAAGACAAAACCTGTTTTACCAAAGGGACACTGAGACACGCGAGGCAGACAGGCTACAACTCAGCGACGGAGACAGAAGGTTTTAATCGACTAAAATGAATGAAATCTTTAATCCTGGTGTAAATCGAAGCTCAGCGGGCCACTCTTTTCAAACAGTGGGTGACGAAGTTGTGGTTTTCTCCTTGAGTGAAGACAGGAAGCCTGCATGCTGAATGGTATAATAACCAATTGTCTGTATTTTGTTTTGGTATTTTATCTCACAGTAGTAATAAAGCTATTTTTGCATTGAAAATGTTTCATTGCATCATTCTGTCCCCAACGGAACCTGAATGCCATACATGGACTGTGGTGAAAAAGGTCAAACCAGCGGGATGACAGGTGTCAACCCTTATTGTGGTGTTTCATCCAAAAACAAAGAGAAGTTGTGACAGCAAGCAGGGATCCAAACAATAAAGAGGGAACATTTTTAAAAGACAAACGCTGATTTCGCTACCCATTAAGTTACGTGCAGGCTCCGAACATGAAACCAGAACTTTCCCTTTAGAGAAATAACAGCACATAATAACGTAGAGCTTTAACAGGTTTCGCTGAGGGCGACCTCTACTGCGAAATTGTACGTCAATATGTGCCCGTCTGCACCCTTTGCCTTGGGTAAAGAATTGTGAATATTATTGACAAATGATGCCACTTTGCATGACGATGACATTTGCCGGACTTCCCTCCTCCTTCCTCCCGCTGTGTTTGTCCCGTGCAAAGAGCCCTTCGGCTGCGGCTGTCTTTAAACACAGACAACACACAGACGCACTGGTTCTTACATTTCAAACACACATATAAAGGTGTCCTTAGAGTGCGATTTAATTGACATAAACCAGCCTAAAGTGGTTAAACGCCCACGATGTCCTCGCTCACAGCTCGCGGCGCTGGATGATCTGTTCATAACAGAATACGACCGAAAAGTGTGTAAACACTGTTTATCACTGTTATTGCAATGACAAAAGGTAATTTGTGATCGCCGTGGTTGTGAGATAGAATCACTAAAACAGTGGCGTAGCCTCAAGCGCCCCTTTCCCTCTCACCGGAAATTATTCAATACAATCCGATAATATTGAATGCAGTTATCCAGGTGCAGCCACAACTATCAAAGCCAATAGCTAATTATATGATCAATGTGCGGTTATTGTGGTGGAAAAGTACCTGAAAAATAATGCAACTCAATTAAATATAACCACAAATTACATTTTCTGATGATCATAAAATATTCAATAAAATCAATTAAAAAAAGAAAAAGATTGCATGAAGTACTTTTGCAGTATCAGATGGATTTTGGACACAACATTTCAGTAGCACCTTGTCATGGTTAGTTTGTGCATAGATGTGATTCCAATTAGATAACAAGTCTTTCAAGTCTGAGATTGAGTTCAGGAACCAAAACTGAAACGGACACTTAGTCTGTTTAACATTTGTGAATCCTGGTAAAAATACAGTTAGCTGCTGTTAATGCTAATACAATCTAACCTTGATTGAGAGAAAAAGTTGTTTTCAGCATGTGTGACTATCTCAAGCTGGTTAAGCACAAGGGTTATACACAGCAATATGTGTAACACATGTGTACATCACTTAAATGCTATATTAATATTTTACATAAAATCAATACAATGGCTGCGTTGTCTTCTAATGAGACAACGGGCAGGAAATGGAAGATAACTTGAGAGGTAAAAACATTTATTTTGTCACATTTTCCTACACAAAAGCCCTTTTTCAAAAGGTATTACTTCATACGTTGCAGGAATGACAATAATAATAATATATTGGTTAATTGTAAAATTATACACACATATATATATATATATTTGGTATCCGAAATACATTGCATATACGAAGTAGCACAGATCCTTCTTTAATGATAATGCTTGTGAAACATGGAAATTAAGGGTTCATTAGAATACTTTCTTTATGCTACAAATTACAAGTCCCCTTTTTTTATTCATTCTTTTAAAGCTATAAACTTTCAGGAGAAGCAGGTTGCGGATGTTAATACTGGTTGTGTTGTTTTGCATAGTAAACCTGAAGTTATTTAATGCACAGGGAAAGCTTTCAAATTCCAGGGCTATTTGGCATAAAACCTGATTCCCAATGGAAAAGTTTCTTCATACTCACACGTTGCATATAAAGCGAAGGAATCCCGGGTTATGACTCAAACACGCATTTGTCGTTTTGGGAATACAAGAAAATACAGCGTGCACGTAAAGACACTTAGGATGTAACAACCGAATTTCAGAAAATAATAACAATAACAAAATTTTAAAATGTATTGCCCAAATGTACAGATATAAAAACGCTTAAAATGCGGAACAAACTACTTAGCAGAAATGGACTTCAAAGGTTTGCATTTTTGACCGAGGTCAACTCGTATTAATTCTCTTGACTTTTTATACTGTGTCACATATGAAAATAACTCTGCATAATTTATACAGTAAGTTGCTTTAATGCCTAGTTGACTGATGCTTATAAAACAATAAAAAATAGGTCTGACAAACGCACAGCGTTTGCGAATCTGAGGATTTCTTTGTTTCATCTCGTCATACTTTATTGGTTTTGTCCTCTGAAAAACGACTTAGTCCCAAGTAATTTATTTTCAAGTGTCGACTTTACGTTACTCTGAAAGAATACTTTTGCTATCAACAGCTTTGAACACCTGAAGACGGATATGTTTAGACATGATACGAAATACAACACGATGATGCAATTCTGACTTGAGATTCATGTGCATTTTGCTGGGCTTCAGATCAGTGAGAAACTAACATTCAAACACACATGCTGCTCTCAGACTAGGATCCAGCCCCGATAAAATTCTACTTAACCGCCTATTAAAGGAGCAACATACGACATTCAGAGCATTAGTATAGCAGCAAACAGCTATTTGCTATGTAATGATATAGTGGAGTAATGTCTACGTGACGTCGTATCGCACAGCCACGCGATGGATACAGCCGATAACGTCGCCCCCGGTCGACCATTTACCGTCAAACACCGTCTGCTCTGACAGCGATGCTGCGTAGGTTTGAATCGTTAGCGCCGTTAGCACCATTAGCTACAGCCCCCAACCCCCCCTCCCCCCTCCGATTTCCCTCCCTCGGGCGTCGCCATGTTGAGAGTCCATCGCAAATGCTCCTAATCTCGTATCTTGCACCTTTAACCGGACTGAATGGTAAGCCGCTTCTCTGTGCCGACCTACAGGGTCCCGACTGGCCTACAGAGAAGAGGGAGACACTTTGTTGACAGGATGCGCCTCAAAATCAAAAATTGTCAGATTTCTGGTGAAAAATGGAGGTGATGATGACGTGTAACATTAGTCAAGGCACTGTGAAGGTGAGGTTCTATCAGGCACTTTGGCTGAAACAATCCAAACAACATACGGTCTTTTTGTTTAGATAACTATCTAGAAAAAAAGGCACTTTTTATGCTTTGGATTCAGGCATCTGCAGCAGACGTGACGTCATTGTTTTCATTAAAAAAAGATTTTAAATAAAAGCATCTGACAAATTTAGATTTTGCTGCAGGGTGTCCCCCTTTTTTCGTGTTTCGCAAACCAGAAGACATTCACATTAATACTGACATGGTCGAGCAACAAAACATCTGGAAACGACATTGGCTGAAAGGCAACAACAAGGAAAATATTTAATAGCCTCGTGTGTGTGCCCCCCCCCCCCCTCCTTCCCCCTGAAAACATCTGACCTGGGTTGAGTTACTGTTACAAATGACTTCAATTACATCTCGACTTCCGCGGTCGAGTCAACTGTACGCGCCGCCCGTCTGCAGCGCCACGCACGCTGACCCAGGTCAGAGGAACATACAGCGCTTCCTTCTCCGGGAATTTAAACTCTTCTCTAGCTTTCCAGTTTGGAGGATAAATACAATTGTGAATGGCATATTCCAGTTGCCAGATTTCATTCAGTGCTGAGAAAAAGTTCAACTCAAACTAAACTCTTTGAGAGCTCCTTCTTATCCAGCGAATTCCAGACGACTCTCCACACATGCACGCACACACACACAAACACACACGAACAGGGCGAGCAGACGGAGAAAGGCCAGGGGTAGGGGGGGGTGGGGGGGGGGCAAGTCAGGTGCTACAAGAGGAATGTACACAACGTACTGAGGAGGATGTAGATTAAGACCCATTAAAAAAAGAGAAAAAGGCCCATGTCTGGTTCTGAAGAGGAACGAGACGCGGGACATCGTCCCGCATTGCTCGGAGGGGAATTTTGGAGAAAGTAGGAAACGAAGCTGCGGGTCATGAAAAGCATTAAAACATTGTTGCTAGTAAAAGTAAGTAGTATTCCATTTTGGGCCGTAGCATTCATTTTTTTTTTTTTTTAATAGATTTTTACAAATAACGTTTTTAAAAATCCTTGGATTTGATCGTCCTTCATTTGGGACTCTTCTTCGTCTCGCAGGCATATGTTGAGGTGGGGGAGGGGGGGGTTGGTTTTGTTTCGTGGGCGTTTGCAGGGGGGGGCGAGACGCAGGGTCACAGTCGGCGTGCTTAGTAGTAACTACCCAGGTGGGACGGCACGTGGGTGTTAGGGTGGCGCTGGACATTGGGGTTGGGGTAGATGCTCGCCGTGGGCGAGCTCCAGTACGGAGCGGCGGGTCCGAAGAAGTTGGAGGAGGTGACGGGCATGGAGGGCGGATGCGGGGACACAAAGTTGACCTTCTGCTGGTGGGCGTGGTAGGAAGGCACGTAGGTTAGGTCCGAGGGGTACTTGTACATGGAGGACTCGGTGGGGTGCGGCTGCAGCGCCTGGGCGATGCCGTGGAAGTCGAACTTGTAGGCGTAGCGCTTGCCGTGCACCTTGGTCATGATGTTCTTGTCGTAGTAGTAGCGCAGCGCGCGGCTCAGCTTGTCGTAGTTCATGTTGGGCTTGCTCTTGCGCTCGCCCCAGCGCCGCGCCACCTCGTCCGGGTCGGTCATCTTGAACTCGCCGTTGGTGCCCTCCCAGGTGATGCAGCCGGCATTGGCGCTGTCCGACAGCAGCTCCAGGAGGAACTGCCACAGTTGGATCTGGCCTGAACCTGGTGGAGGAACACAAGGGACAAGAGCCTCGTCACGCCTCCTTCTCGTGAAATTCCCGCGAAAAAGCAGCCTGTTGGCAGCAGACGCGCTGTACTCTACCTGGATTGGCTAAGCGGCTGCTGGTGGGACCCAGGATCTGGTAAGGGTCTGTGGACAAAAAGGTGAAAGTGATTGTTTGGTCTGCACACTGATATGTCCCTTTGCCCCCCCCCCAAAGTAAACAGTGTGTGTAAGACTGAAAATAGACATTTCAATGAGCTGCTGGTGACGTAATTCAAAACTAGCGTATTTTCACAAAATCTGGATGATTATTGTTCTTCTCTAAATAATAAGCTGTCTCGTAAAGGCAGTTACACATGCTAATAGATGTGTTGTTGAGTAGTAAGAAAAAACACTCACAGCTGTTTGACACGGTGTGAGTCTGTTATTAAATGGCCAGCGAACCACGTGTAAACAATTGTTTTAGCCGTTTCCTGAGGCTGCGAGCGCTTTTCTTACGTAAGTAAAGCGTTTCCTTCATTGGGTAAGTGAAGGAAACGCAACGATCTTACAGAATAATTATCCTCTGCCTTTGTTTGGCACAAAAGCTTATGCTACCAGATGAGGGAAGACAGCAGTTACCTGGCTGAGGTCTGGGCTGCTCGGTGGACTTGGTCACATTCTGAGTAACCACCGGTGAACCTGCACAGGGAGATGTAATCAGTGAAGGATAACGGAGAGAGGCAGACAGAGACGGGAGTGGCACCAGAACCAGGTTTTTACATTTCAAATGCCAAAGTGAATAAGGCAGCGGCTGTTGGCTAGAATTCCTTCTTTTGACTGACTGTTCCTGCTTTAACAGATGTTATCTTAAGGAGTGTGTCCTACATGCCTGGACTGCGTGGAGGATCAAAATGCCTCCAGTGGTACAGCACACAAAAGAATGCTTTTTTTTCCATTGCTAATGATGAAGCATCACAGTTACGCTTCACACTAAATTGTTGTAGTGTGAAGCGTAACTGTGATGAGAAAAAAAACTACACTTTTGCCAATAACAACAACAAGTTTTCCACTTCGGAGACATCATTCAAAAATAAACTCACAACACATGCACCCAGTGTGAACCTGTGAAAACAGCCAATCACAGTAAAATAAATGAGAAAATCAGACTTGGAAGACTAGAGGCCTTAGTTTCAGAAGTGTCATTGTAACCTGCACAAAACTGAGTGCCGCCTCCTTTCAGAGTGGCAACATGCACACAGCACTCGCGTTGTCCTCACCTTTGCCACTGTGCATGTTGTTTGACCACCCTGTCCTCCGTACAGCATCGTATGAAGGGTCTGACAAAGAGAGCGAGAGGAGACGACATGAGTTTGCTTATTTAGAAGAAAAACAAACATATTTTACATTTACATTTCTAGTTCTAGGTGGCGCTCACACGTCATCTCACACGTGGGAATGCGCCCGCGGCGCTTCAAACGGAGGCCGCGGCCCCGATCTCTCTACCCGGGTGCAGCGCCCCCCCCCCCCCGAGCAGCTCCAGGGTGACAAAAGAAAAAGGGGCCGATGCAAATGAAACGCAGACAATAGGCGTCCATCCTCGACCCCCCCCTCTTCACACGCGAGGGGCCTTTGACAAGCAGCCAAACTGGCCGCGTTGACACGAGTTTCCAGTGTGACGCTGGACAGCTTCCAGTGACCATCAATCACCGACAGGATGTATTCTCCCCCCCCCCCCCCCCCGCCCCCCCGCTGCGCTCACAGTGCACCTGTCCAGCACCCACGAGCGTCACTGCGGGGTAAAACTGTTCAACCGGGATAAAATGTAATATTGAAGCTTTTGCATACTTTTTGTGTGTTATAGGCGGAGGTTGGAGGATAAGGAAGCTGAAGATTAGGGGGAATGCGGCATGTTGACAATCAAAGGTGTTGGTTTCTGTCCGTAAATTGTTTTTTTTTCTTTTGCTAAAACACAATTTCTGAAACAAAGGCATCTAGTCCTCATCGGAAAAGGGCCATGTCTACGCACACAATGGGCATAGCTAATTATCCACATGAATAGATCATTTGATTATGTTTCGACAAACCAGTGAGGGAGTGTGTTGATAACTTCAAATCCAATTCCTGCAATTATGTGTAGGTGTTTGTTTGTTTGCCTTTGGAAATTATTATTATTATTCTGCTTATGCTGTCTTTTAATCAGTGCAGTTAATAATCCATCAGTCGCTCCTAACAAAGAAAAGCATGTTCATTATGGAATATAAATATATGCACACACAGTACCAGTCAAAACTTTGGACACATTTTCTTATGTAACTCAATGAGAGAGAGAGTGTAATCATTTTGACTGTAGTTTTTGAAAAGCACCCACTTTAAAAATGGCTTATTTCAAGAGCGGAATGCTTTTCAGCCTGTGTTTTTCTAAATGAATGACAGTCTTAACACCTTTTAGACTTTGTCTGCCATCTTTACTCAAATAACCACAGACAGCAGCCACTGACATCATTGCTCTCAACACTGTGCCATACTGCCCTCCTGTGGCTTTCGGACAAAATGACAACTTGTAGTTTTTTCCCTTGAACCAAACAACAAATAATAAAACAAAATTAAAATACTCGTCGTTCCATCATCTCTCCGTAACCATGGAAACCCGTCTGGTAAGCTGCCAAGCGAGCGCTTCATTGTTTTACAACTTTCATAATGTTCTAGAGATGATGTGTCTGCTGCTTTAAAAAGGAACGTGTTGTTGACTTGTTCTCCCTCGTCCTCACGAGCGGAATATCAAAAAACGTCCCGCTTCTCGGGGCACCACGTGATCCCTTCCCCCTCGATTCATCATTCGTTTCAGCAAAGAGCCCAAACATCTGCAGACACCGACAGAGGGGCGGGGGGGGGGGTCTGGTCCTGCAGCACGAGCAGACGGTACAAGCAATGGTGCAAAAAAAAAACGGCTCAAGAAAAGTAAGAAAAGAGAAGAGAAGAGAGACGAAGGAGAGACGTGCTGCCGTGGCTCAGCGGGGGCTGTCAGGTTCAATGTGGCGGGGGCCGGCAGGATAGCCAAGGAGCAGTGACTGGGGGAGAGAGTCCTGGGAGACTGGCGTTTCCTGCCTGACTCGCCTGCAGACAACCTCTCTTTGTTTTACTGCCCCCCCCCCCCCCCCCCCCCCCCCCCCCCACCCCTCTCCAACCCCAGTCTACTGACTGCACCGCCGGCCCCCTTCAGCCACTCTCCACTCCCCCCAAAAAACACAACGGGGGCTGCCTCCGTACCTGAAGAGCGGAGGTTACAAACAGGTAGGGGGGGGGGGGGGGGCAGAAATGACAAAGAGTGTGAGGGAAGCAGAGACAGGGAGGGGGGGGGGGGGGTTGGGGGCACAAAAACACAACTTGGGAAAATCTGAAAAGAAAGCAAAGGGCAGCAAAAGGCAGCTGGTGTGGGCGGGGAGGGGGGGGGTCTTTTGCCTTGGTTGTTGGTTGTCAATAATAAAAAAAACAATAAATTACATTGATGATTTTGGGGGTGAGGAGGCAGAAGTGCAGAAAAGGGAAGGAGCGGAACATAAAGGGCCCCCGAACGCAGACGCGAAAGTGCACAAAGCCGGCTCTTCTCCCGAAAACCAACCCCCCCCCCCCCCCCTCATTTTTCCAGGCCTCGCTCTGACTGCGACTTGAGCCAGTTTCCACTCGGCTCTGGGGTGTGGTGCCGCGCTCCTGGGAGACTTGGACTGCAGGACACGTTTAGTCAAAACAAGCCCCGAGTGCCGGACGGGGAGAGGCAGAGAGAGACAAGGGAGGGGGAGAGGGGGGGGGGATGGGGGGAGACAAGGGAGGGGGAGAGGGGGAGAGACAGACAGAGACCCAGACGGGGCAAACCTTTTTTGTTTTTTAATATCGTAACACAGGTGTTTCAGAAAGCCTTCGCAATGGGAAACAAATCCTTCCGGGCGACGTGGGACACATGAATAAACAAGGCACACATTTAGTCTAATATGTTGATATCATGTTTTGTTGTTTCTTTCTTCATTATCAAAATGCAAAGGCGGAGCAATTAAAAGTTCTGAATGTACAC
>NW_026909798.1:0-7948 GCF_949316345.1 Pungitius pungitius | reverse complement strand
CGGTCTTCTGTCAAACTGTATAAATGGACCACGAGTCGCTGTCATCTCGATTGGATGATGAAGATGTGAAGTAGAAGACGGGGCTCTCTGGCAGGAAGCAATTTTTTTTAAAGTGCATTTCAAAAGCCAAATGAAATATGGCGGCAGCCAAACGGTTGCTTTTAACACTTCCATTTTTTTTTTTTTTTTTAAATCAGCAGGTGCTTCTGTGTCAAAGCCGTCAGGACGGCGACTTCAAAGCGTCTGGTCCAAACGCTGATTACAACGTAACAGATTGGAATCATTTTGAGAGATCAGAAGAATAAATCCTCTCTCCGCCTGATGCCTTAAATCCATCCGTGCCCCCCCCCCCCCAATTAAATGTATCTCCTCTGTAAGCTCCTTCCTCCCCTCCTCCCTTACGAATGGAGCTCTATTCTCAGATGAACCTTGGCGGACAGAACACGGCTCGGGGGTGAGCGAGGCTCGTATCTGCAGCCCTGCGAGGCGGCTTTGGGGGCCGCGTGCCCCCCCCCCCCCCCCGCCGAGGGCCTCCGGCTTTGGCTCCGAGACAACGGAGCCGTCGCGCTGCCATTGTTCACGTGCTCATTTATTAACGAAGTACCGAAAGGCAATCTGCTTCCTCACTGAAGCACACAGATCAGGGAAATAGTCTTTGTAATGAGATTTTTTTTCTCTTTTTCTTCTTCTTTTGAGGCTTGTTTTTTTTCAGCCTTTTGGTGAGTTACAGATCTGGCTGCTTCCTTTTGTTCTTTCAAAGGGAAGCGGAGAGGAACCCGTTTGAGGCCTTCGAAACGCCATTTAGCATCATTTGCAGTCTGTTTTACATTTGTCTTTTCAAGGAAGGTTCTCTTTTTCCTGTACAATTATATATTTTTTTGAGTCACTGCTTGAAAACAGTGCTTCAAAGGTAATGTTCAAATAGCATTATTATTATTATTAGTCATGTGACTAGTGTGTTCACACAATAAGCAATTGAATCATTTTTCCAGTATTAACATTGACGGTCATTGTTTTACTTCAGTTGAAGGAACAAATCCGTTCTTTGGGCCTCAGCAAGAGGGAGGTTTATTTTGAAAGGGCATAGTCTTTTCAAAATAAACCTTATTCACATTTTTTACAGGTTCTTTCTAAAGGATCTCTGATACTGAGAGTTACCAAGAGGCTACCGGGACGCCATTACACCCCCCCCCCCCCCCCCTCTGTGTAGCCTCATCGGGCTCCACTTCTTATCCCGGCACAGCCGTTTTATCTCCTTTTACTTAACACGTCGTATAACCGCTAATGTAATTTACACATTCCACCGGCGTGTAAATCAAAGTCTCAATTAGCTGAGAGCGGCCAGTGGGGGGGGGGGGGGGGGGGGGGGATGGGAGGGAAGTGATTGCTGATGGAATAAAAAGACAAAGAATCGTCCCCGGCCGTTAAGTGACGGGAGGATCCCTCGTAACCAAGGAGACCACGTGGTTCTGTGATGAGGCGACGGCCTTGGAGCGGACGCGGAGAGACGGAGAGAGAAAGAAAAAGATGTTTTAAATAAACAACGGTTTTGCAAAAACATGACAGGAAGCGCATCAAGGATAACTGCTGGAGGCGGATGGCTGGACCCGAGAAACATGCAGGAGGCCGCTCGTCAAGGTCATTTACCTGAGACGAGAATACATTAAATGCATTAGCTCCACTGTGCATGAGCTTGTTTTACACACACACACACACACACACACAGACACACACACACCTCCACAACGCAGCCGCTTGTGAGTCCACGGAATATTCATGCGTTACGAGTATTACATTAATCCTCATGAATTGTAATGTTCTCTGTTGTGCGCTCGCCATCCTTGGAAAAAAACAAAGCCTTTTTCGATGTGGTCGGTTTGAGGTTCCTCCTGAACCGGTCCAGTTCTGATTATGGCTTGTGTGGACGTGTAGTTATCCGACAGAATTGGGAGGACAGGGGGAGGGGGGGGGGGGGGGGGGGGGGCCCTCAAACCTCACATTTCGAAAAGGTGCAAACCAGATGAGTCGCCTGAGTGCCGGCTTGAGGTGTGGAAGTGATTGGCTCCAGAGACAAAGACCGTGGTGTCTTGTTGGAGGGGGGGGTGGGGGGGGGGGGGTTATAGATACTTCTTGTAAGTGGCATGTCACGAGACCCCGCGGCGAGGCGCTTGCAGAATTACGGAAAATTACGTGTACAAGATTGGCCGCAAAAATCCAATCTGCTCACAGCCTCAGTCATTTTGTAAAGTTGTGACAGTCCAATTAAGGACATTTGCATATCAGGAGGCTTAAATGATTGTCATCCACCGGAGCACAAAAATGGGGAGGGGGGGCTCTGCGGGGGGGGGGCGGCATCGGGCTGCGTGAAGCGACGTAAACGAGGCCGACCGCCACGTGGTGGAATGGGATCAGAATATCAACCTGAGGGAATCTGCATTAGGTGCTGACATTTCTCTGCGCGTGGATTCCTGAGGATTCTTAGTTCTCATAAAATATTTAAGGAGTAGCCGCACTGTTGCCTCTTTGAACAAAACCACAGCGTGCTAAACGCTCGAAGGACTCGCGGGTTCTGCAGCCCGACACATTAAAGGTGAAGCAGAGTACGAGGCAAAGGGACCACACAACAGTTTACTTCGGGGGGTGGGGGTGGGGGGGGAAACTGATGTTATCAGTTTTCTGCTTCATCGCGTGCCCAATATTTCATCAGCCTTACATACAAAGCCGACTTTTTGTCCTCTCCACATATTGATTTTCCGTTTTCCATCAAACTCTTTGCTTACAAGGTGCGGCAAACAGAGCAGGACCAACAGCTGCAAGGCCAAATAAACAGTAACTGTATCCCAGAGTTACACACTTAACCAAACAATTAATGTATTCATAAAGAAGGAATGGAAAAGCTCATTCATGTGTTGCCTCTTAATGTTCTAGTGTGTTTGTCCCGGGCTTTTATTGTGAAGGGCAGAACTTAAAGAGTGGTTCAGGATGGACCTAAAACAAATGCCTCTACGTTATTGTTTAAATATTTTATTACCTTCAAGACCAACAAGTGCTGCTTTACCCTCGACTAGATTATTTGCGGTTTGGGGATATTTTTCTGCATTCAGGTTCTAGTTGATTAGATCTGGAGATAAAATACAGCAGGATGTGGAAGTAGGACTAGAACCAAAACCTCAGTGATCTGGAAAGTCGATGTTTCTTGGTGAGCTTCTTCTGAAAGGGGGGGGGGGGGGGGCTACAGTAGAACACCAGGCATTAACACACAAGAGCCTTCATGTCTGAGGAGGAAGCAGCAGCCCAAACGTCCACGTCCCAGTCCCAGTTCGGTTTTATCGTCTCCTTTAATGTGGATGGACCATGATTTGCCAGATGAACCTTGCGCCTTGTGGCCCATCAGAGCTGCAGCCAGGACGAAGGGGGGGGGGCTTTTAGTACCAAGTGTACGTCAGACGCGCAAAACGCAGCCCAAAAGCCCGTCAGCGCCATTTCCCGTCCATCAGGGCAGCGCCGCTGCATCGGCTGCATCGGCTGCATCGGCTGCATCGGCTGCATCGGCTGCATCGGCGGCGCTGTCATGCCTCGGCGAGAGCAGGCGTGGGAGGGAGGGGGGGGGAATCAAAGGAGCACGAGGAGGTGAACGAGGAGGTGAAGGAGTGGCGAGCGAGGGAGGCGGAGCGTCTCGGGCGTTTAAAAGGCGCGCGGGAGGTGATGAATGCGGCCGTGAGTGTAAACTTTAATGGCCCGAAACCCCGGGAAGGGAACAAATTTGCCAATATTTAATTAACTGTAGTGCGATCGGTCAGAGCGTTAACGGATGGAGGCGCGGCTCGCCCCCCCCCCCCCCCCCCCCCCAACCGAGGAAAACGCCGCCATCAGCAGAGGGAGCCCGCGATTTTCAATCCGGTTTGACACAAGTGGATTTTTTTCTATTTACAAGAAAGAAGATAAAGAATATATATATACATGTATATATATCTCGCTATCGTCCCTCCCTTTTGAAGGTTCTGATGGTCGTTACTGGGAACTACGACTGGTAACGCTGGTTGTATGATTGAGGTTTACACTTGAATTCATCTATTCATTCAGGCCTAAAATAAGGAGCCGTGTTTGTGAGCCGCAGTGAGACCTCGTGAATCGACATCTCTGGCTCCTGGTTGTTCGTCGACTCCTGGATTAATAAATAAATATCTCACTTCTTCACCGTTCGTCTGGACCTCGGAGGAGAATTACCGGAGGTTCTCCGTCCAAACTATTTATTCAATAGAAAAGCACCTAAAACCTGCCCAGGAAGACGGACAGCGTTCAACCCGATGGAAATGAAGTGCAAATTGATGGCGAATATTCTCGCAGCCTCATTTCCTCTGTGACCTTTTCGACTTTACCAACCCCCCCAAAAATAAATAAATGAATAAGGGCTGCGGAGCTTTCCCTTCGGTTGAGTTCCCCAATCAGTCAGAGACGAGCCGGGCGACGGAGAGTTCAGAGCCCTTCGGCAAAAAAAAAGATATGAATTTGCTAATAAAAGATCGGATGATTGAATTAAGGAGGTAATTGGACACGAGGCGGTCGAGCAGATTTAGTTTTTTAATGTTCCAAAAAAGCAGTATGTGTTCAACACCCCTGAACTTATTTTCTTACACGACACACAAACAAAAGACAGTCTTTTGTGGTCCCTGAGCATAATTTCACTGTTATTACTTTGTTCTTAAGCTAATTAAGGCAGTGAATTGAATTGAAGGAAAATTAACAAGCCAGATGGTTTCTAGACTACAGTCATTCTCTGCTGTGTGTGTGTGTGTGTGTGTGTGTGTGTGTGTGTGTTAGGACACAGTCGGGCTTTTTAGGCATATATCAGGCATATTAACATGTTCCCCGCATGGTGAACATGTTAATATGCTTTCTAGTGAGAATTAAATGAAAGATTTGCAGGTATTTGGGTACTTTTCTCACAGACTTCTATACAATTAGACATTTTTAAAGACCAGGGTCTTTTACGCTTACCATCACAAGCAAAAATAACCGTGTTTAGTTTAAATATCTGTGGTTCAGTCAGCCACCAGCGAGCCACCGTGATTGATTGACGCCTGTTGTTCCTCCGGGGAATCGAGCTCACAGCTGGAGGCGAGCGAACCCGTGACGACGTGAAGCTCTGACAGCAAACAAATGAACCAACGCTTATTTAATGTAAGGGCCGCCGCGCCTCGCCTCGCTCTCACGCAGGCTTCGCTTCCCGAGTGCGACACCTCATTAGCCCGCCGTTCTTTCCCCCTTGATTCTTAAACCATTCCAATTCCACTCTGTTCCCCCCCCCCCCCCCCTGTCCACAGGCGATGGTTTCATACGACAGCAGCACCTTTGTGCTGTCAAGAAGTGCACTTAAACTTCAGCTCACCCTAGGGCCTAACTCCTTTAACCTCAATGACTCAATACACACACACACACACACTCACACACACACACACTCACCTCCAGCACCGAAACCCTCCCAATAAGTGATTCATCAGCGCTGATTTATTCCCTGCCGGTGTGCGTGTTAATCACAAGGGGCTGATCGATTACATCAACGCAACGACGGCCCAAAGGCACGTCTTCCTGTGTGTGTGTCTGTGTGTGTGTGTGTGAACCCCATTGGGGTTAAGTACAGTCTTTACACCTGCGTGATGGATGGGGCGAGTGTTTTTTACGGGCTGTGAGTCGTCTTCACCGCTAGCTGCTCCGCGTGACGGAGCGTGCGGAGCAGCTAGCTTCACCGCTAGCTTCAGCGCTAGCTAGCGGAGCAGCTAGCTAGCGGTGAAGCTAGCTGCCGTCCGGTGTCCTCCTGTCGCGACGTGAGAGGAAGAACTAACTAGCAAATTGTACATTCTGTTTGCGTTTCCGACAATCCACTTAACACACGTCCACGCGGGTGCATTTCTGTTTGCACAGAACCTTCTTAGGACCGGATCAATGCGAGCGCTAAGCTGAAACGCAAAGCAGGAAGCAGAGCTTAAAGTAATTAAAGAGAACCGCATCGTTAGGATCATTGATTACATTTGGGCATCCATGACACACAGCTTAGGAGGTAATCAGTTAGCAGTCAGAGCCGCCTATCAGGACGCTGCCTCTGGTGTTGTCCGAAAGACAGAAACCCTGGACTGTGCCCCCCCCCCCCCCCCCCCCTTGTTCGTGGACATCTTTAACACTTTAATCTTCCATCACGCCACACACACCAGCTTCTCACTCTGATCTGAGAGGATTGAAATAGCCGCGCTTAAAGACTCTAAAGTGGGAAATGGGGGGGGGGGGGGGGGGGGGGGGCAGGAGGGAGGGGGTATAGTGGATACGGCAACAAAGCACAGAAGAAGAATGCAGGGCCGCCTGGGGAGGGCCGCTAAGGCACTAAAAACGCTGTGAGGAGTTTCCAGTAATTTTCTGGATGAAAAGCATCATTTAGCTTCAGACAAATTAGCGTGAGGCTCCATAGGGGCCTAATTAGGATCTGGGGAGGAACGTGGTTACGGGGGAGGGGGGGGGGGGCCTGAGCAATGGCAGGCTTCGAATCGGGACGAGTCGGACGCACAAAGGCGAGGGGCTGCAGGAACAAACGACACGGAGAGCAAGGTGAACGCAAGCACATTGAGGACAATCATACGAGTTTGGACTTTTAATTTTAAAGTCAACATCGCATTTGCAAGTCTGTGATTCATCAAGCAAGTTTCACATGGGAGAGGAAACGTTGAGCAAGATAAAATACCTCTCAACGGGGAGGGCTTTTAAGGGGGCTTCTGTTGCCTTTCACAGGAGCTTGTTGGGGGGGGGCGGGGGGGGTCATGCCGATGCTCTAAGCGGGCATTTAGCGACTCAATTTGTCAGTCCTCTAAGCCTCGCATCCTGCTCCTTGTAGCAGAAATCAAAATGAGGCTTCGTGGAGCTAAAGCCCGCCGAAAAAAACACTAAAGGCACTAAAGGTTCGATGTTTTTTCTTCATCTTGTGCCTCGGACTTAGTATTTCAGGGCTGAGCATGATAAGCAGATTACACACCATGTAAAATTAAGCATTAAAATCCCTCGCAACTGGAGGATTAAGTGCTCTATTGTGTGTGATGTAACATTATCTGACTATCGACAGAATTCATATGAAAAGCAGGAAAACCTTTTTACTGATGTTGGGGCTTTGTTTGTGTCAAACAAGAATGGCTCTTAATTCAGTTTCTGTCGTAGATCCTTAAATTGATCATCATCATCAATACCTTTCTACGCCTCCCCCCCCCCCGCCCGGGTTGAAGTCTCTGCCCTGCGGCGATCATGCAGTGTTTTGTCAGGCCTTAAAACTTAAAACACCCTTCATCCCGACCTCAGGGAGGACACATTTTGTCACACAGGTCATAAAGTCTCCAACGAAAGGGTCACATGACCAAGGAATACAGTCCCAGGAATCGTTTAGCCAATCCCAGATAATTGTCACAAAGTAGGAGCCACGAGGAGTCACATTGGCTGTGAGGTTAACCGTCTCCCCGGGGAGGAGCTCACACGAGGGAGGGACGAGTGTCAAAGGGCCCCCCAGGGGGACGGGGGGGACGGAGGTGACGGTAGAAATCCGACCTCTATCTCTCTCTCTCTTTTGCGTCGATGACATGTCCCATTGTGGTTTTGAAGAGGCTCCGCCGCGCAGGACGGGGGAAGTGGGGTCTGATTGGGGGGGAGGGGGGGGGGTTTATTAGCTGCTGGATATTGCCGAGGTGGTTAACAAAAGGCTATTTGATTTGCGCCGCTCCTGTCTTTCGCTCTGTTTGATTTGCGATAAGCGACTTTTCCTCGAGGAAGAAATCGGTGGTAATTTCACAGTTTGTGCTCTCTTTCTGTCGTCTTCTGTCCTCCCCCCCCCCCCCCCCCCTCTCTCTCTCTCTCCGATGTGACAGGCCTCCTCTCAGACACTTCCCAGGGACTCCCACGTACCGGCCCGAAGGCGCCA
>NW_026909797.1:0-19227 GCF_949316345.1 Pungitius pungitius | reverse complement strand
CTTTCTCCTCCTCCTCCCCATCCTCCTCTTCTTCCTCTTCTTCTTCCTCCGTGTCTGGCGCCGGTAGAGGCCTGAACTCCTCCTTCCGTTTGTCTTTCTTCTTCTTCTTCTTCTTCTCCTTTGCAGGCGGCTCCTCTTCTACCTCCCGGCTCTTTTTCTTTTTCTTCTTCTTGACCGGCGCCTCGGCCGGACGCTCTTGGTCGCCTTCGCTATCCGAGTCGCTCTTGGTGGGCAGCGTCTTCTGACGAGAAAAGCAATGTCACATTGAATGTTATACATCAGAAATCAGCAGTAGTAGCGCCCTGACGCTGTTTTTTACCCTTGCAAAAACATTCATATTGACTGTGAATATGAAGAGTTTATGGTCTCAGTCTCTAGTTTCAACTCTTCTTCAATACAGCATGATGTTCATTTAGTAAATGATGGTCCATTTAGAATCAAACAACCGGAAACCTTGAGACCAAAAACCAACCTACATCCTCCTCTGATAGTCTATGACTAAGAGAATAAATCCTACATTTTCTCATAGACTTCTATGGGACAAGGGGGGTCGCCCCCTGCTGGTCACTACACTGAATGCAGCTTTGACACATGAAGCTTAGGGTCCATGTTTCAGACTCTGAGGTGTCAGTTTTAAATTAGATGGTGTGGTGGTATTCTGCCACTCAGACTCACCAAGCTCTTCTTGGCCTCTGCATCTTTCTTGGCCTTGATTTCAGCCATGGACCTCTTGAAAGCCAAGAGGACCTCGCAGCAGTCCTCCAGGTGGGCCTCGGGCTCCCAGGTGTCATCGTCCGAGCAGTAGTTCTTCCAGCGGACCCTGTAGAGCACTTCGCCCTATAAGCAAAAAAGAAACACACAGGATGATGTTAAGCCAGAGCTCAGTTTACAAGATTAAGGGAGAAACACAGCACTGAAAGCAACAGGAGGAAGTTACTTGCTGCGATTATAGACGGACTGAATTCATATTTTTGATTCGGTCTTCAGTTGAAGAGCTGCTAAGGCCACATGACCCTGAATCAAGGTTTTTAAACTGGCTGGATTAAAAATCACCTTCTCAGTCAAAAGTCTTTTTGTTCTTCTGAGTTTGTATCTCTACGGTGGAAATGCACTTATTGTAAGTCGCTTTGGATAAAAGCGTCAGCTCAATGAAATATGATGTAATGTAATGTAGTAGAAACAGCAACAGGTGAGCACAGCACCATCTCTGTGTCCTTTAATGAGGATCAGCAAGTCTGACATATTCATATTCCATTCATCAGTTTACATTTAGGACGTCACTTCAGATTCAGGCTAAAGTGAACGTGGAACTGTCCTGTGACTCAGAAATAACGTAACAAAATGTACAATAGAGGGAATTAACCGTGTGATCACCTGCAACCAACCACAGAGATGATCAACATCTATAAACTAGGATTATTAAAAATATCCTGATCAGACTTCAGAATGATGTATTTAATGCAACACGCTGATGTTTATCATTTATGATAATATTATCTATTATTGTGATAATAAACCTCAGCTGAAATATAATAAGTAACCTGAACTAAAGGTAGAACAATCAACAAAATAAATTATATTTATTCTAAATTAGATCCAAGAGATAATTATTAACTAAAGAGGCGTCTATCTGTTGAAACCCAGTCAACATCCGGTGTGTTGTTGCCATTGAGACAAACACAACGGGGCCGGACACTATGTTGTTTGTCTGGTCATTGCCTCACTGTACTACGTTATTGCTACATTGCTTGCATGTCAAACATTATTTTGGCAATAAATGTTCCTGATCCCCGACTACTCTCTGCGTGTGTTGTGATCGGTCGGGCAAAAGCAGCAAAGACGACGATGGTGTAAAAAGGGCTGAAAGACGTCCGTCCTGGGCCCGGAGAGGACACCGCACGGGGGAAGTTGAGCCAAAGAGGAAAACGACCAACAAAGAAACACGACGCTTAATGCGGTCGAGCCACAAGAGAAAGTTAAAACACCTGGAACACGCCGTCCGTGTAATGGAAAGATCCCGGGCTACACGTCGTGAGAGCGGAGCCATGTTTTCCAAAGCTAGCCCGAAGGCTAGGTGGCTAATAGCTAGCCAATAGCTAGCTAGGTAGCCGTTACCTCTTCTACTCGCATATCGATGATCCGCTCCACTTCGTACACATCTTCCTCCTCGTCTTGCTCGCTGTCCGCCGGCTCCACCTTCACCGCCTCAGCCGCCATGCCTGCGGGTTTTTGCTTTAGAAGCTATTTGTTTTTTGGGGTGGGGGTCAGAGGTCGGGCAGTGGGGGCGGTTGCCCAGCGCTCGTGAAGGCCGCGGCCGGTGCTCGGCTATCGTCGCTGGCAGTACCCGTTAGCTCTGCGGGCTCCGAGGTTCTCCAGCGCGCAGTCCAGCGCCCGCCCGCCCGCTCTCACCAGGCCGCGTTTGAGTGCCGCTCGAAAATCGGATATTTCTAAATCGCGTTCGTTATTAAGATGTTTGGCTTTCAAACGTTTTCTTTTCGTCGAAGTTTGTCCGCGGGGTGAAAGGTGCATGCGATATACTAATTATATATATATATATATATATATATGCAAGGCTAATGACGTATCGGCAAGAAACAGGTCACCTGTGCCATCATTTAATTGAATCCCACTGTTTTTAGAAACCACATTTCCGAAGTCCCCTAAAAGCAACACGGTTTGAGTGGCTTTTAAGCAAGGTAGACTGCAAGGCGGTGGACCCTCAGACCATTAAGTCAAGATATACATCTGACACACATTAGAGCATGTTTATTATCTCACACATATTGAATAAATGTGCTAAATAGAATCCACAAGGTGCTCATATACCCATGTGGTCATTGAATTTAACAGTTTGAAGCAAAATAAATATACATTACCATGGATTAGTGTATATCGCAACTAAACCCAAGGTTTATACATTATGTTAAGATTAAATATATTTTAAAAAGTATAAGTCGAGACATGAGCAGCATTACCTGAATTTAATGAAATCAACAAAAAAAAAAATACAGAATACTTTTGAAAAATGCTTTGAAAACAAATAAAATCCATAGTGCGACAATAAACAAACATATAAAAATAAGATGGAAATATTTTCGTACTTCCACTGAGAAGTCCGTGTAAATCAAATCAACGACCTCTACAATAATAAATGAGGATGACTCTGGAAGTATCAGAATGAACACTTTGTTCAACTCAAATGAGGGAAATACTGTGAAAACAGATCAGCCGAAGCAGAGTAAACAGAGCACAACTTAAGCAAAGGGAAGAACTGAAATAAAAATGAAAAGCAAATAAATTCCAATAACAATTTAGAAAGCCTGCGCTGGATTAAGAAGAGGGAGGGAGGAACGTCACTACTGTGCGGAGAATAAGGCCGTATTACTACCTTTCAGCCTTCCACCCTGAACCTTCTCTTCTCACACACCGAAAATGATCCTGAGGTCGGCCAGCGACAGTTTGGAGACGGTGCTTCCGGTTCCCGACAGCACGTTCTGGGCCAGCTCCTTCTTCTTCTCCTGCAGGGTGGAGATCTTCTCCTCCACCGTGCCGTCGCACACGAACCTGACGACACGCCAGAGTATAAAAAACACGTGAACCAGACGAGGCCTTAAGGGGGGGGGGGGGGGCAGAGACCATCCTTCACGGGCGGTTTTTAGTAGGGATTTAAAAAAAAGGCACCACATGGTTTCATGGTTTCTCTTGGTCTCCCCCTCGAGCTGCTTCGATAAAGGGAAGAAACGTTTAACATACTCCCATTGACTCGTCTATTCAGCCCGGCTTTAATACCATGACTCATGTGCTGTGATCTCAGTATTAACTCATTAATATATACCATCAAAGTTACCTGTGGATGGTGACGTCTTTACTCTGTCCCACCCTGTAGATACGGTCACAGGCCTGATCCTCCAGGGCGGGGTTCCTGTGAGGGGGGGGGAGGGGGTCAGAGGTCAACGACAACAACAAACATTGTTATGTTCAAAAGAATTCAGTTTGAACCGGATATAACTATTAGCAACAAGAAAAGGATCAGCTGATGTGTGAAAACAATTTCATTAACATAACATTTTTCAAGTTGAGTTGAAGCTTGTTTAAGAACAAAAGAAACAAATAAATAAGCAGAATGCTTAACTCAACCCAGCGGCTCACCAGTGCATGTCGATCAGAAACAGGTGATTCCCGCCGATGAGGTTCAGGCCGACGCCTCCAGCACAGAGAGACACCAGCATCACCTGAGGACCAAAGAACCGGCCCCCCCCTTGTGGTCAGTGTCCAACCCATTCTCACATCTGTGTAAACGGGCCAAATGCAGCGTGCACGAGACTTAAACACAGCGTGATGTCCCTTCACGAAGCGAAAGTTAAACCCTCGTTGGACAGGCCGGGCGGAGACTCGCCTGCGGCCCGCGGGCGTTGGTGTTGAACTCCTCCACCAGGTCCATCCGGTGTTTGGGGGCGACGGTCCCGTCGATGACGGCGTACCTGAGGCCCATCCCACGCAGGTGAACCGCCACGATTCTGAGCATGCTGGTCCACTGGGACACGATGACGCTGCACAGGTACCAGGGGACACACGTCAAGGGGGAGTCCTCTCAGAGGTCACACGTTGAGGTGGAGTTACCGTTTACCTTTTCTGATCCGCCCCCTTCTGCCTGATCGCCTTCAGCTCGGAGACGATAGCGGCGATCTGGGAAAATTCAAGGGGTTCACTTATTGATCTGAAGGTTTTAGTTGTCATGTTTTTTCTAGAAGGATTCCTCAGTAAGGTGGGGGCCACCTTGGTGCTCTCGCTGGTGTCCTCAAACAGACGAGAGGCGAAGCGGATTCCGTTGAGGGCCACGGTTCCGGGGGGGGGAGGGTCCGACCCGGGGGACGGGCCCGAGGAGAGCGACAGAGCGTTGAGCTGCTCCTCCAGAGACAAGACGATGCCATCGCCCTGCAGCTCGGAGGTGTCCAGAGTCTGGAGGGGGGGGGGGGGGGGCAGACGGAGAGACATCAGAGCTTTTTATGCAACTTGCATAAGCCGCGCGTGTGTTTCTGCGCGTGCGTCCATGTGCGAAACCTTCTGGAGGAGCGACAGGTGACAGCAGCACTGACGGAGGCGCAGCAGCAGGGACAGGATGTGGACGGTGCTGGACGCCTGCTGAGGCTGCTGAGAAGTCGAGGCCGCCTGAGACACACCGAACTCCTGCGCCACTGAGCAGGGCACACACGCACACACAATGTCGTTATTTAAATACATTTAAATACACCTCGTTTGTACGTCTGAGCTCATCACCGGCTCACCTTTGTCGAAGGGGTTCGAGCTGGAAGCGTCTCCTTTCCTGTCGCTCCCCTCGTGTCGCTTCAGGTAGTTCTGCAGAGTCGACCTGGAGGAAAGAGCCAATCAACTAGGAACCTCGGTGTGACACTTGACTCCCAACATCACAGCGACAACACGATCCTGTAGGTCCACCATCTGCAACATCAGGAGTAAACGACCCCTTCTCACTCTGAAGGCGGCGCAGGTACGGAATCAGGCTCTTGTCATCTCCTGGACTATTGTAACGCTCTCCTGGCAGGTCTCCTTGCTCCATTCCACCTCTGCAGCTCATCCAGAATGCAGCAGCTCCACTGGTCTTTAACCTTCCTAAATTCTCCCATACTACTCCACTCCTCCTCTCTTCACTGGTTACCAGTGGTTGACCCCATTCACTTCAAAGCCCTGGTGCTCACGTAGCATGCTGTGAATGGATGGGGTCCAGTCTCCATCCAGGACATGGTCAAACCCTCCATCCCAACATCAAGCTGCTTGTTCCTCCCTCACTGAGAGCAAAACACTCGACTAGATCACGACTCTTTGCTGTCCTGCTCCTAAATGGTGGAAGGAGCTCTGTGATGACATCAGGACCACAGAGAGCCTTTACATCTTCAGACTAAACCTCCACTAAAACACTAACACACTGTAGACCTTAAACTTAAAATGGCTCTTATCTATAACAAGTTCCTCCCCCTCTCTGCCCCCCCCGTTGTACCTGGACTGGGCAAAGACCACGTCGTACACAGCCTGCTCGTCCCGGGACAGTTCGAGTCGATGCACCTCGCAGGTCCGATCGGGGAGAGACACCTGGAACCAGAGAGCTCGTGTGATCTCACCATCAGTGACACGTCAAAATGGCCGCTGTGCTGCGGCGAAGGCGCCCGCCCCCTCACCAGCGGTTTCCCCTCAGAGTCGCGCTGGGCCTTGGTCCGTCGGAGCAGCAGCGTCCTGGTCAGGATGTTGAGTCTCTCGCGGCCCCGGTTGGAGCCGTTGTCCACCTGGGCTTTCCACACCTTGTACTCGTCGAACGGGGAGCAGCGCAGGAACCTGAGGGACGGAGACGGACGCGCCGTGAGGAGGACGTGACAACAGGGTGCTTGTCCACGCTGGGGAGGGGGGGGGGGCTCCTCGTGGTCTTACTTGAGCAGCGAGTACATGTCCAGCAGGTTGTTCTGGATTGGCGTGCCGGTGACAGCCCAGCGGGCGCGGGCCCTCAGCTGGCACACGGCCATGGACGTCTGCACTTTGGGGTTTTTGATGTTGTGGGCTTCGTCCAGCACCACCCGGGCCCAGGCGACCCGCAGCAGAGGAGCCGAGCGGGGCGGCTGAGGGACGGCGGGACGCAGAGAACGTGTGAGAGGGGTTTCCTGGGAAGGATAGCGGTAGAGGGTTTAAATCACTCACCACTTCATCCGCATCTTTGCTGGAGCTTTCCGCGCCCCCCTTCTGAGCCGGGACCTCCTTAGAGACCAGACTGTATGTGGTCACCACCACATCAAAGTCAGCCAGCCTGGGAGAGACAAAGAAAGATGGAGAGTGAACTGTTGATTCGAGTCAATGTGTCAGCAAATACTGGTTTAGTCACGGTTCAACGTGATCATGCTTTATGGTCTGTTTGACTCTAAATGGACCATCACTCACTAAATGAACATCATGCTGCATTGAAGAAGACTTGAAACTAGAGACTGAGACCATAAACTCATGTTTACAATGTTTACTGAGGGAATAAATCAAGAGAGAAGTAGAGTCATTTCCTCATAGACGTCTATGGGACCAGAGGAGTCGCCCCCTGCTGGTCACTACACAGAATGCAGCTTTAACTCATGAAGCAGCAGCTTCACTGGTGTGCGTTGGGTCGCTCACAGTTCGGCTCTTCTCTCGCGTTGGGGGCCGTGGTACAGGTAGACCGTGAGCTTGCCCGTCTTCACGTGTCTCTCGATCTCCCTCTTCCAGTGGTGCACCAGGGAGGCGGGGCAGATGATCAGGGTTCCTGTAGAAGCCACCAGGCTGGAGTCTGGAGGGCCGACAAACATCCACTCGCTCTGAATTCTGCTCTTTATGTTGTTTGGATATGCAGTGCACGTGAGAAACGGGTGTGAGGTACCGGTCTTTGAGATCCAGCTCTGCGGCTTCTTCTCCACCTCCTTGTTAGCTTTGGTCTTCTTGGCCAGAATGAGAGCGATGATGGTCAAGGTTTTCCCCAGGCCCATGTCATCCGCTGAATGCAGAGGGCAACAAAAGGATGTGGGACCATGAGGAGGACACCTGTTTGTCAGGTTTTAAGTGACATACCTAAGAAGACCCATATAGGCGTATTTCCACCGCTGTAATCGAGTCTTTGCAACAACAACTTTAGTAGATAAAAAGGATTTTAAATAGCTCAACTTACCCAGAATTCCTCCGCAGGGGTTCTGGTTCTCTCTCCAGAGCAGCCAGGCCAACGCTCTCCTCTGGTGGGCCAGCAGCAACACCTGGCAGCCAATCACAAGAGCTCAGTGTTACCGCGGAAACGCAGCCCATCGAGGGAGGACCGGTGTGACACTCAGGGTCGCAACCTTGATGCCCTTGGGGTCCGGGACCTCGGCCTCGGGGTCGGGGCAGGACTCCAGGGACTTGTGGAGGTGGTCGATGGTCTCGCTGGTGGCGTTCTTCACGGCCAGCAGGCGGTCGTCGGTCATCCGGCCCCCGTAGAAGGCCTGATGGCCGGCTGGGGAATGGGAAAGAGGATACAAACAAGGATAAAAAAACTAAAAACATGTCATAGAATAACTAAATAAATGTGCAATAAAAACGAATGAGGTAAGAGATCCTTACAATGAATAAGAAACAAAGAACCAGTTCTGCCTTTTCTCACTCACTGAGAATTTTGCTCATCTCTTCTTGTAAATAAAAAATAAACAACAACAATGACAGCGATGCCCGCCCCCCCTCCGGTTTTGGGCCTACCTCCATACGCTTGGGTGTAACTCTGACTCTGCTGGAGGTCCTGCTGTTGGGAGGGGCCCGGTGCCGGGGGGGCGGGGAGCAGGATGGTGCCGCCCCGCCGGCCGAAGGGGTTGACCTCCAGATCGGCTCCATCGCCGCTACCTCCACCCTGAGAGCCTGCGGGTGGAGACACATGAGCCCAATTCCAACCTGCTTCTCTTTCTGTCACCGAGAGCCCATTTGTGGTGTTGTTACCGGGCGGAGAAGGAGCGGCGAGGCTCAGAGACTCCAGAGCGTCCTGCAGCTCCTTCACCTGGGACTTCAGCCGCTCCCCTTTGTCGGGCAGAGCCGCCACATTCACCGCCAACAGGGTCGCCTTAAGGTGGGGGGGATTGATAAAAAATGTAAAGTTCTCTTTTATTGAGATATTTAGTGCAAAATGAACTAACTTGAGTTAGCTCATTAAAGTCAATTCACACAACGTAAACATCGATATGTGATTGAATCGTTTCAAGAGCCCTGAAGGATGATAAGACGATCATATCGCCCTTGTTCTTATGCCTTCCTGTCCTGGTTACTTCCTTTGCTTGTGACTTCCTGTCCTAGTTACTTCCTTTGCTTGTGACTTCCTGTCCTAGTTACTTCCTTTGCTTATGACTTCCTGTCCTAGTTACTTCCTTTGCTTATGACTTCCTGTCCTAGTTACTTCCTTTGCTTATGCCTTCCTGTCCTAGTTACTTCCTTTGCTTGTGACTTCCTGTCCTAGTTACTTCCTTTGCTTATGCCTTCCTGTCCTAGTTACTTCCTTTGCTTGTGACTTCCTGTCCTAGTTACTTCCTTTGCTTGTGACTTCCTGTCCTAGTTACTTCCTTTGCTTATGACTTCCTGTCCTAGTTACTTCCTTTGCTTATGACTTCCTGTCCTAGTTACTTCCTTTGCTTGTGACTTCCTGTCCTAGTTACTTCCTTTGCTTATGCCTTCCTGTCCTAGTTACTTCCTTTGCTTGTGACTTCCTCTCCTAGTTACTTCCTTTGCTTATGACTTCCTCTCCTAGTTACTTCCTTTGCTTATGACTTCCTGTCTGTTCTCATCTCACTGAGCAGTCGTCTGTCTGCTTGGTTCTCTTCCTCCTGAACATCCGTAACCACGGAGACTCGGGGTGACGTCCCTCACCTTCTTCTGCTGGAGCTGAGCCGTGAGCAGGCCCTGCAGCCCTCGGGGGTCCTGCTGCTGACCTTTGACCTTCGACGCCGGCTGGAACCCGGCGAAGGCGGTCAGCGTCTTCTGAACGGCAGAGGCGGGCGGCGCTTTCTGAGCCGCCGGCGTCACCGACACCACCACGAGGTCATCGTCATCATCACCCTCGCCGTGGACCTGGTGGACCGCGGGGCGGCTGGCCTCCGGTTGTGCTGCTTTGGTCGATGCGGGGGGGTTCCTTCTGCTGTCAGAGTCCCTCTCTCCGGTTTCCTTGACTCTTTCGGTCGGTTGTTGAGGAGAGTCCTCGCGGGGACCCGGCAAGGACTCGGAGACGAGGACCCGCTCGCCGTGCTTCTCGTCCCTCGGCCCCCCCCCACTGCTCGCTTTGAGGCACTTTTCCTCCTCATCCGAAACCCTTTTCTTCAGCTTCATTCCCGGCGGAAGCCGTTTGCCTCGGTACGACTCTGCCTCCTGTTCCCCCGCGGCGACGCCATCCACGTTTTCTTTCTGAGGCCTCCCTCCCCCCTCGGCCTTGTGACTCTCGCCGCTGCCTCTCTCCTCCCCCCCGCCGCCGCCGCCGCCGCCCCGCTGCATCCTCCTCCACTCGGAGTCCGAGTCCGTCTTGCCGGAGGCTTTGAAGGGGTTTCGGACGGGCGGCAGGCAAGAAGGCTGCGGCTGCGCGTGGGACAGAGGGTTCCTCTTCTCCTTCTCGGGCTGCATGGACGGAAGGAGACGGACGCTTCAAGAAACGGGAAGCAGAGAGACAACGGGACAAGAGAGTCCTGTCTTTGTACATGTACAGTTACGTCTACGTGTTCATTCAGAGATAAACGGCTCGAACAATAGTTTTTTTGAAGTATATAAATAAAAAGGTGTATGGTGTAATCTGGCTGTTTTACCGCACTCCACGGAACGTTTCCACACCACTTCTGGGCGGCTTTTTTACCCACAATGCACCTGTAGAACAACCTGGAAAATAAGAGAAGAGATAGAAAAGTTATAATAATAAACATCAAAGAGACGACCATCATGGAACATACAGAATGAGACGTGTCAACAGTGGAGACACAACAGATTAGTGGTTTAGACTTGTTTAGGACAGAAGAAATACAAAGTCCACCTGTGGCTCTGCTGCTGCAGACTGTAGGTGAGCGCTTGGAGTTCCACCATCGAGTCTTCGTGCTGGAGGCAGTTGGATGGTGAAATTCTGGAGGAGATGATAAACAGCGATAAACAGCAATATAATTCTGCTACTATTAAACCATTAAATAATCACCAGTTGTGTTTTGACAATTGTCGGACTCGTTCCGGCTTGAATGAAGTAACAGTTAACTGAAGTGGATTGAGACTGGAGTTAACGTTAAAGCTGTTATTATTGTGTACCTATGAGAAGGAAACGATGAAGCAAACAAACCTCCGGTTGGATAAAATAACAGTTACATTTCTGGACTCTTCTGGGTTGGACTACAGTGTCCCCAGGCTTCTTCGTTAATTCATAAATGGAAGGATTAATGATCACATCCCTGCACACATGGTGCCTGAATGGGTCTGCTTACCGTGCCACATGAGTGAAGTCACAGCCCTGCTTGTCAACGCAGACGTAGAAGCTTTTGCCTTTGTTTGGTCCATCTTTAACGCCGGTTTTTAACATGCACAAGCTACCTGTAGGAGGACATAAGAGGGCGAGGTATTGACGAAATCATAACAAATAAACAAAGCGTATTTTCACTACAGGACTTCAAAGGAGAAGCGTAGAAAAAGGCGGGTTGTCTGCTGTGAAACACACGGATTATCTAGCGTTGTATTCTGTAATTAACGGTTAGCTAGCTGTAACTTATGGAAACTTACCGTGAACATTACATAAAACCTTCTCCATTGCAGGACAGTGTCACAATGTGGAAACTTTGCTTTTCGTATCGACCAATCGCAGCAGTCCTAAAACACATCCGGTTAGTAAATGTCAGTTTAAAAGTTGACGTGCTGATGAGGTGATACAAATCACTTATGATTTAAAAAGAAGTGGGGCTATAACCACGTTTAAATATATAATAAAAGGTAGATTACGTAATGACCTCAGCATAGAATTAGATTATTTAACGGTGCGGCAGATCTTATTCCAAGTATCGCTTTTATTGTGCAATTTTTCTACGCAGCGTCGTTAGACCGGATGTAATACGAAGCTCGCTTTCCCCAAAAAGTAACGTAATAGTTTAGAAGTTGTAACATTACAAAAGCGTTATGTTTATTTATATATAAAAGTATATCATTATAATATATAATTATAATATAATATGATAATAACTTTTATGGAACAAAAACACTTCCACCTTTACACAGAAAGAGAGGATGGAACTACACTACCCATCATGCAACGAAATGATTCGCCGCCGGGTCTTTTCTTGCTCTCGCGGGCTTTGTTTTGACATGGCGGCAGTCTTTGAAATTCATGTCAGTTATATTTCAATAACGCACCTTTCCCCTCCAGCAACAGCACTTTTTGCCGATGTTACAGGTAAATAGAACATGTTTTGACACATATATTAACTTCGCCGATGTATTCGCTTCGTCACCTGGCGTAGCGCCGGTTGAACAAAGTTGGTTTTGTCTATCAAGTAGCTCGTTAACAAGAAGAAAAAAAGCCCTTTAAATGCACCGCAAAATCGAAAAGACGTTGGTAGAACGTCACAAATCTGTAACGTAATTGGCCATTTCACGTTGTTTAAAACTTGTTGTGACTGTTAGAGATTCAGCCGCTTCGCTTTCTCAAACAGCTGATTTCGTTGCTAACCAAACAAACCGACGCCCTGCGGTCGAAACATGCTAACAAGCTAATGCTAATTCACCTTAAACCGGATATTTATTTATAAATAGTGTTCGGGGACCTGGCATCCGGCGTGCGTGGCATGGCGTTAATTCGCAGTGTGATTAACCTGTAACCTGCCGCCATCATAATCTGCCGTTTCCAATCCCGGATTAGCGAGTCCTGCTTGAGAGAGCGCGGTCACCATGTCATCTCCAGCCGGGTTTCGGTACTCGCAGGCGGACTTCCTCGCCCGGTGGATGCCGAGTAGCTCCAGAGCTGGGGTGATCCTCAGTCCCTGCCCAGACCTGGCTGGCTCCCTGCGGGGGGGATCCGCCTCCCTGGAGCCGGACGACTCCTTCGCCTCGGACTTCGCCCCTCTGGCGGGCTCCGCGGACAGCAGCTGCCTCGGCGTGGACGGTTCCGACCGGTCACCTGGAGGAGAGAAGGTCGGACCCGGCGGGGCGGTCAGCAGTGAGCCGGACGGTCTGATGGCGAGCACTTCAGAGGATATGCCCGTGATGATGAAGCTGGAACAGGTAAAGACATTGTCTGGGTAACACTGTGTTTATATGTACGAATGGGCAGGTACAGGTCCAGCATGCACTGGGGGGGGGGGGGGGCGGGGTTGCAGGAGAGGAAGCCCAAAGGACTTTCTCTCTTCTTCTGTTAAATCATCATCGGACAATTCACTTTCTGGTCTGCGTAAACCACAAACTCATTAGTGACCATCTTGGTTTTGCCTGGTACAGATGTTTTTGGAGTGGGCAAATAGTTATTCATATATCACACAAGAGAACTCTGAACGTATTTATCCAAGTATATTGAAAATTCCTGAACACGTCCACTGAAATTGACAGCTTTTCCCGCTACCAGGCTGATTTTTCATCAATTAACATACGTTGTGATGCGTCCTATTGATACTCAGAGAAGGTCTTGCAGTTAGAGTGAACCGGAGTGAGCACAAATAGACATAACCTTCAGGGGCCATTTATGTTGCAACAGACTTTAAATCCTGATTCCTGATCCTGAAACGGTGGCAGAAGTCTGTGCATTCAAGTCAGTCTGCTGCTTTTTGATATGTCAACCCATGCGTATGCGCAGTCATTGTGCAAGTGAGGAGGACAGCAACAAAAACGTTAGTGTGTTGGAAACCACTGAAGTGGAATCAGTGTCAGAGGGAGGTCCCGGTTCGGTGCACACAGTCACCACTGAGTTCATTTCAAGTGTCTGGTTGGGATAACGAGTGGACAGGAGCGTTGGCTGCGTGGCTCATTGAGACGCGGTGATGTTTGTTTGTGCAGTTGAGGAAGTGGCAGCAGCACATGCAGGAGCAGCTGAAAGCCCACCAGTTGGAGGAGCTTCTTCACCTCCAGGGCGAGCAGCAGAGGCTGCTGGGAATGATGAATGGATCCCAACACGGCACAGAAGGTCAAAAAGAGATAGTTTACCAAGAATCTCTAAAGATACCACATATGTTGGTAGGAGAGGGCATTTGTCCTGCTTCCATCCTCCCTAGCTCTTTCCTATATATGTGTGTGTGTATTTTCTATGTGCAGATTGGCAATCCAGAGAAACCCCATACAGCCCCACCATAAACTGCCGGGGAGTCACTTTGGGCCTCCGACAGCACCAAGAGCCGTCACCTGCACAGACTCGGGAACGGCTACCAGGAGGTCCGGATTGTGACGTGGTGGACGATGAGGCAGAGGGTGAGGAAACGGTTCTTTCACCTCACTGTGACCACAACATTGTGAAGCTTTTCTTATTTTCCTTTGGAGCAGTCAGCTCTTTTCTTTTCTTCTGGAGATGAATCATTTCAACGGTGTTTGTTTACTGCAGGCTCATGGAGCTCCAGAGCAGAAGATCAGGAACAGAGTGCTGAAAGAAGTCATTTTCAGGAGCATGATGACACGCTGATACCGAGTAATGGTGAGGCTTTGACTGAACACAGCAGCAGAGAAGAAGGTGAAGTCTCCAATGACAGGTAAATGCTTCTCAGGGAGAGAAAGGTGCCTGTTGTGGCTCTTTAGTAAACGGCTTTGTATCAGTGCGTCTGTGCCTCCTCCCTCAGACCCATAAAGCTGGGCATCTGCGGTCAGAAGACGTTTGAGGAGTTGCTGGAGGAGCAGATGAGGGTGGAGGAGCAGAGACTCAAGTCTGCCCGGCAACCGCAGGTCAGAGAATAAAACAAGGGTTGATTGGAAAATGTTAATAGATTAAAATGTAATTAGGATCCATTAATTATACTAAAAAGCCGGTATCTCTTCATATTTGTACATTCAAAGAAGTTTTGAGAATTCTCATTACAATCATTTGTGTCTCCTGACTTTAACAGGCCGACGGTGGCGCTGAAGCCCCCCCCAAGAGGGCCTATCTAAAGCGGGGCGAGGGCCTGTTGAGATTCACCGCCAATCGCAAAGCTCCGCCACCGAAAGCGGGTTTGAAGACTGACACCAAACCAAATCTCCCGCCCGGCGCGCTGTGCCGCAGCCGCTCGGAGCCGGCGGCCCTCCAGCGGCTCGCCGTCCAGCGCAAAACCGCCAGCCTCAACAAGGAAAACCGGCCGAGGGGGCCGAAGGACGCGGCCCCGGCGGCTTGGGTCGAGAGGAGCGGCGGGCCGAACCCTGCCGCCAAACAGGCGGGCGCGTCGAGAGAGCCGGAGAGGGCCCCGCCCGCCGGAGGGGGCGGCGTCCCCGGGGAGTCCTTCGAGGTGTCGTTCCAGGAGAAGCTGCGGCGCTGGGACTGCGACCAGCAGCTGGAGACGGTGGAGCTGGGGGAGTTCGAGCTGCTGGAGCAGGCGGCCGAGGAGCTGTCCTTCTCCTCCAACTCCTCCTTCGTCATGAAGGTTTGGAGTCCTCGACGTGTCCTCTCTGCTCATTCCAGCATTATTCTTAGAGACTTGATACCTTTTACTAAAGTGCGAAGCTCTTCTTCAAAGTAAAATCAATGTTTCTCTAATGACTGTTTGTGAGCTGAAGAGCATCTCGCAGCTTCTTGATTTGTTCCCGATCAGAGTTTATGATCTTCTTCTATGTTGGGTTTGTACCCTAACGCATGGGACTTGTGCCCGGGCAGGTTCTTCAGCTGGACCGCCAGCACGGAGGGCTCCACCCGCGCCGGCTCTCCTCCACCCCCATCAAGTCACCACCCAGAGGTGCAGTCCAGAGGTGCAGCGGCCCAACTGTTCCAAACTGCTCCGCCTCCTCAGATGCTCTCGTGGCGAAGACGAGAGACGACGCGGCCGGGGGCAAAGTGAGCGCGGGGGACGAGTGGGACGGGCTCAGGGAGTCTGATGCCTCCACCTGCAGCAGCGGCGAGTCACAAGAGCAGGAAGTGGGGGTCAAACCGCCTTTGTTTCCCGGCGCCTTTCACTTCCCGGCTCGGCCCGACCCGCCGTACGACAGGCGCTCGTATCAGGACGAGGACGAGGACAGCTGTGGGGGTCCGCCGTCGGACGTGGAGCCCGATGAGTCGACTCTGATCGAGGACGGAGACGGGCAGCGGGGGGGGGTCGTGTTCGATGACGACGACACGTGGAACGACCCGGAGGACGCCGACTCGGGCGATTGCGGTAAAGGAGCCGGTATCGCCCCCCCGGGGACGGCTCTGTGCAGGAAGTTGGCGCTGAGCAAAGGGGTGGAGGTGAATGTGGACGAGGGCACGGATCCTCCTCCTCCTCCTCCTCCGCCCGCCTCGCAGCTCATGACCAGGTTGTTCCCCTCACTGAAGCCCAAGGCCCAGAATGCACCTCTCCTCCCTCCTCCTTCTGCTGCTGAGTCCAAAAGGGCAGAGGAGACATCCGGTGAGACACACAATTCGTGGTCTTTTAATCATCATCAGAAGCCACATTGGTTTATTTATTCTCACTGTTTGAGTCAGACAGGAAGTAGATGCATTTAAATTGTGACTTAATTAATTTTGGAACTTCAAAGGGCACCCGACCAAAACATTTTCATTGTTTTTTTAATCAGAAATATGTCAAAATAAATAAATAAACGTATTGCATTAATTGGCAGTTTTACATTTGTAGGATGTGTGTGTGTCCTTCTCTCCCCCAGGCCAGCAGGTCCAGTCCAGGCAGCTGAGGGAGAGACTGGTGGAGCTGGAGATCGAGATCGAGAGATTCAAGAAGGAGAACGCCGCGCTCGCCAAACTCCGACAGGAGAACGAGAAGAACCGAGAACACCTCAGGTGACTGGTCCCTCCATGTCCTCCTTCTGGACTCGTCCTGAATGGCGCCACACTTCACGCCAGCTGTCGCCTCCTCTCTCGTAGGACGGAGCGCTCACAGTTCGAGCGGACGAAGGCGGAGGAGCTGGCCAAGTTCGAGGAGTTCAAGAAGGAGGAGAACCGGAAGCTGCAGAAGGAGCGCAAGCTGTTTGAGAAGCACGCGTCGGCCGCCAGAGCCGTGCCTGACAAGAAGGAGCGGGAGGAGATCCAGGTTGGTGGTTCCAGTCCGATGATCCGTCCCAGCAGAAGGAAGCTCTTCCCGTAGGTCCCGGGGCTCATTGTGCCCCTGTGCTCTGTCTGCCAGGCGCTGAAGCAGCAGCTGAGCTCTCTGCAGGAGGAGCTGAGGGGGAGGGAGACTCGCTGGGCCTCCTCCCACAGCCGCCTGAGGCAGCAGATCGACTCCCTCAGCCAGGAGAACGGCTCCCTCCGGGACGAGGTACCCACCTGAAGTCCCTCCCCCCCCCCCCCCCCCCCGTAGGCTGCAGCCTGGGGACATGGAGACACAGCTTGTGAGTGTATGTCCTCTCTATAATTTAAGATCCGGATGTTGGAAAAGCTCCGGCTGAGCTCCTGGCAGAAAAATCCCGTGGAGGCAGAGAAGGACCGAGAAACCAAAGAAGGTCCCAAAATGTGTGAGAACAACGCGTCTGTGACCAAAGGAGTGAAATTCGCCGTAAGCTGGTTCTTCTTCTTTGTTGGTAACATTCAAAGTAGTAAACAAGCATCAGCTCCTCATCTCACCCCCACGTGTGCGCTCAGAGTCCTCTGGACTCCAGAGGAGGAGGAACCATCAGCAGGAGGATCAGCCCCCCGCAGAGCAACACCGCTGCAGCCTCCAGGGGGGGCTCCGGCGGGGGGGGTCAGGGTGCTGCAGGTACGCTCGGTCTCCATTCACAGCAACACACTAAATCACAAGATCACGGACTCCCAAACAGAAGCAGGCTTACTTTCGAAGGCTTAGCTCTGTATCCACCAGCTGATGATTAATAACAGCTGTTTGTATCATCTCGATTTGTCCCCTTTTATTTCTGATTCCTCAGTTTTCATTGTTCATTATGCTAAATAACTTTGATACATTACCACTAGTCACAGAATGTGATGGATTGTGTTTTGTTCTGGCGCTGAGACCAGTTGAGCTTTAGTTCTGCAGGGATCCTTCACCCTTTATTCTGTTCTCCACAATCATCTTGATCAACCCTCAGAGTGTGTTGATTTTCTTTTGTCTGTTTTTGTGTTGATTGGCAGCCGGGATGAAGAGCAGCCTGAGGAGGCCGTCGGCCACATGCCTCTCCTCCTCCTCCTCCTTGTCCTCCTCGTGGCCCGGCAGGAAGAAGGACGAGAGGCCGACACCCGGCAGCGAGAGCCAGGACAAAGCGCCGAACCCAGAACCCCCGGTGAGACGCCAGGTGGCTTCCCCGCGACCTCTGACCTCCGAGCGGTCGCCCCCGGTTTGACGTCTTGTGTCTTTCTAGAAGTTCTCGTCTCTGCCAAGCGAGCCGGACGGCAGCGAGGACAACGAGCCCGAGGAGGTGCAGGAGGCGCAGGAGGTCCAGGAGGTCCTCGCCCACGCAGACGGGAAGGTGAGACAGTCTCCTCCTTTCTGAAGAATGATCTGCATATTTTCACTCATTCATTTAACAGATTATTTACGATTAACAGTGGTGCTGCTGCCAGTTAAAAATAAAATATGTACTGAATTTTAAATAAGATGAGGTAGAACAAAAGAAGCATAAGAATTCAGTATAAAATCAGGAGACTTGTCTCTACAGAAGGAAACGCTTCTGGCCGACGGCCGGCGACTCCTCGTCTTCAACAACGGCACCAAGAAGGAGGTCTCCGCCGACGGGCTCACCGTCAAAGTCACCTTCTTCAACGGGGACACCAAGGAGGTGACAGCCGACCAGCGGGTGGTGAGGAACCGCTAAGCTTCTCCAAGGGGGGGGCCTTAAAGGGCCAGTGTGCCACTTTCCACAGGCTCTATTGGCAGAGGGAATGTAATTTCACCTTAAACTAAAGAGTCCTTGCTTTAAAATGACCAAACCAAACCGTAGAGTCTTCATCAACCCCGGGGGGGGGCGCCGTTGTTCTCCATGGCAACGGGATGCCACTTTCTAGATTGTGAATGTTTCCGGTGAATCTCCTCAGATCTACTTCTACGCTGAGGCCAAGACGACTCACGTCACGTACCCGGACGGCCTGGAGGTCCTGCACTTCCCCAACAACCAGACCGGTGAGCGCCGCTCGTGGGAATCCGGTACTCTTGACTATTGATCCACATCTGTCCAACGGGAACGTCAACCCTCCGCTCGCTCCTGCGTTTCTCCAGAGAAACACTTCCCAGACGGCCGGAAGGAGATCGTCTTCCCGGACCAGACGGTGAAGAACTTGTTCCCCAGCGGCCGGGAGGAGAGCGTTCTGACGGACGGCACCGTGATCCAAGTCAACCCGTAAGAAGCGTCCGCACATGAGCACGTTTCCCCTCTTTTTACAGCCTTGTTCCAAAGTCATTTTTCCCCTCATTTCCACACAACGACAAAAGAAAAACAGCTCAACTTCAAGTTTATTACAAATGTAGCACGTGCACAAGTATTCAGACTTTGAACAACTCTCTATTGAAGCTCCTTGGGTCTGATGCTGAGAGCATGTGCAGTGGAAGGTTCTTCTCTCGTCATATAGCGACCATCAGGTTCTTGGTCACCTCCCTGAGTGAGGTCCTTCTCAGCTTGGCCGACGGTTCTGAACCCTGTGGGACTGATGGAGGCGGCTGCCTTTCC
>NW_026909796.1:0-110000 GCF_949316345.1 Pungitius pungitius | reverse complement strand
CTCGCCATGCGGTGGATTCCCTGGCCGCCCAACTTTCGGACTTGTCCGCCCAGGTCCACCACCTCAGGAGAGCCTCTCCTGCTGCTTCCAGGGACTTGGAACCCCCAGAGCCCAGGGTCAATAACCCCCCCTGTTACTCCGGCGAGCCCACACAGTGTCGAGCCTTCCTCACTCAGTGTGAACTGGTGTTCTCACTTCAGCCTGTCACCTACGCTAGAGAGCGAGCGCGAGTCGCCTACGTCATCTCGCTCCTAACCGGACGCGCTCGTGAGTGGGGCACCGCTGCATGGGAGGCTGGGGTTGACTACATCACCCAATTTGACTTGTTTAAGGAGGAGATGATACGGGTGTTCGATCGATCGGCTCATGGCGAAGAGGCTTCTCGCATCCTGTCCACCCTCCGTCAAGAAGGACGCTCAGTTGCGGATTATTCTATCGAGTTCCGCACCCTATCCACCACCTGCGGCTGGAACGAGCCGGCGCTCGTTGCGCGCTTCCTGGAGGGCCTCCGGGCCAGCATCAAGGACGAGGTGATCGCCCGTGAGCTGCCTACCCGCCTCGACCCTCTTATTGAACTGGCAATAAGAATCGAGAAGAGATTTGACCTTCGTCATCGCTCCAGGGTGGTGGACATTCCTCAACCGGCCGCCTCCTCCACCCACTCCCACCCTAACCCCCGGGCTGAACCGGAGCCCATGCAGCTGGGTGGACTGCGCCTTACCGCTAAGGAGAAGGAGCGTCGCATCACAAACCGTCTCTGCATGTACTGTGGCGCGGCCACCCACTTCGTGTCAACCTGTCCAGTAAAAGCCAGCGCTCGACAGTAGAGGAGGGATTACTGGCGAGCGCTACTTCCATCTCTCCGTCAAAATCGTGCACCCTGATTCCAGTAGCCCTGCGGTGGGCGGGGTCATCGGTCTCATGTAACGCCTTAATAGACTCCGGGGCAGAAGGGAATTTTCTCGATGAGACATGGGCCCGAAAGCAAGGTATCCCGTTGAAGGAACGCGGGGGGGTCACCCCCCTTTTTGCCCTAGATGGTAGCTCCCTACCTAGGGTCCACCTCCAGTCCACTCCCTTATCGCTCACTGTTTCCGGCAATCACCATGAGACTCTTTCCTTTTTAGTGTTTCGCTCCCCCTTTGCCCCGTTAGTGCTGGGGCACCCCTGGTTAGCCAAACATAACCCTCATATTAACTGGTCCACTGGTTCCATCCTCTCTTGGAACCTGTCTTGTCATGTCGAATGTTTGTTGTCTGCTAACCCCCCCGTCTCTCCTGTCGCTGTGTTACAGGAGGAGCCGGGTGACTTGGCCGGGGTACCGGAGGAGTATCATGACCTGAGAGCGGTCTTCAGCCGTTCACGGGCTACTTCTCTCCCTCCCCATCGTCCATATGATGGCGCTATCGACCTGCGTCCCGGGACCACGCCCCCGCGCGGTAGATTGTTCGCCCTGTCCGCCCCAGAACGCGAAGCACTAGAGAAGTATCTGTCAGAATCCCTTAGCGCCGGAACTATCGTGCCTTCCGCCTCACCTGCTGGTGCCGGTTTTTTCTTCGTTAAGAAGAAGGACGGCACTCTGCGTCCGTGTATCGACTACCGGGGGCTTAACGACATAACCATTAAGAATCGCTATCCCTTGCCGCTCATGTCGTCTGCATTTGACTTGTTACAGGGAGCCAAGGTTTTTACCAAGCTGGACCTTCGTAACGCGTACCATCTCATCCGCATTAAGGAGGGAGATGAATGGAAGACCGCGTTTAATACACCGTTAGGGCACTTTGAGTATCGGGTACTCCCGTTCGGCCTCGTCAACGCTCCGGCCGTCTTCCAGGCCTTAATTAACGACGTTCTAAGAGACATGCTGAATATCTTCGTCTTTGTTTATCTGGACGATATATTAATCTTCTCCCCGTCCCTCCAGGTCCACGTACAACAGGTGCGCCGTGTTCTGCAACGCCTCCTCGAGAACCGCCTATTCGTTAAGGCAGAGAAATGCACCTTTCACGCGTCTTCCGTCTCCTTCCTCGGTTCCGTTATCTCAGCCGAGGGGGTGAGTATGGACGTCTCTAAGGTAAAGGCGGTTACGGAGTGGCCCACCCCTGACTCCCGTGTCGCGCTCCAGCGTTTCCTGGGCTTTGCTAATTTTTATCGACGTTTTATACGCAACTTCAGTCAAGTCGCAGCGCCCCTTACCGCTTTAACATCAGTAAGGTCAGGTTTCAAGTGGACAGAATCCGCGCAGAGAGCGTTTGATCGTCTCAAATCCCTTTTCACCACGGCGCCTATTCTCGTCACCCCTGACAGCTCCAAGCAGTTTATTGTCGAGGTCGACGCGTCGGAGGTGGGTGTTGGGGCCGTCCTTTCCCAACGCTCCTCTTCTGATAATAAGGTGCATCCGTGCGCTTTTTTTTCTCACCGCCTTTCGCCCGCAGAGCGCAACTACGACGTTGGTAACCGCGAGTTGTTGGCCATTCGCATGGCTCTGGAGGAGTGGCGTCAGTGGCTGGAGGGCTCTACCGTGCCGTTTGTCGTTTGGACGGATCACCGCAACCTAGAGTACATCCGATCTGCGAAGAGACTTAATGCTCGACAGGCTCGTTGGTCCTTATTCTTTACCCGTTTCGACTTCTCCATTTCGTTTCGTCCGGGCTCTAAGAACGTGAAGCCCGACGCGCTCTCACGCCTCTTCGATTCCCCAGACACCTCCTCCGCGCCTAAGGAGGTCATCCCCCCCTCACGAGTTATCGGGTCTGTTGTCTGGGGAATAGAAAGAATTGTTAAACGCGCCTTGTCTCACTCTGTCGCTCCGCGTAAGGTACCTAGGAACCTCCTTTTCGTTCCCGTAGTGGTTCGGTCAGCTGTTCTCCGGTGGGCTCATACCTCTAAACTGACTGCCCACCCCGGCGTCAGGGGAACACTGTTCACAATTCGCCAGCGCTTCTGGTGGCCCACTCTCGACCGTGATGTACGACGTTTCGTCGCCGCCTGCACCATTTGCGCGCAGACTAAGTCTAGCAGCGCCCCGCCAGCGGGATTTCTAAGACCGTTACCCACACCGTCCCGTCCGTGGTCTCACATTGCCCTTGATTTTATTACTGGTCTACCCCCGTCAGCTGGCAACACAGTTATTCTCACGGTCGTGGATCGATTTTCTAAGGCTGCGCATTTCATCCCCCTCGCTAAACTCCCCTCAGCCAAGGAGATGGCCCAAGTCCTTGCTACGCATGTCTTCAAGCTACACGGTCTCCCCACTGACGTCGTCTCGGACCGGGGCCCTCAATTCGTGTCCCTATTCTGGAAGGAATTCTGCCGTCTTATGGGTGCAGCCGTCAGCCTGTCCTCTGGGTTCCACCCCCAGACCAATGGTCAGGCCGAACGCACTAATCAGATCGTGGGTCGTCTTCTGCGTAGTCTGGCATTTAGTAACCCTTCCTCTTGGGCAGATCAGCTGCCATGGGCAGAATATGCCCATAATTTGTTGCCGACGTCTGCCACCGGCCTGTCCCCGTTCTACGGCTGCCTGGGTTACCAGCCTCCCTTGTTTGCCTCACAGGAGGCTGACTCTAATGTCCCGTCGGTAAACGCTTTCATTCGCCGTTGTAAGCGCACCTGGAGGAGAGTTAGGTCCGCGCTCTGCCGTGCCAAGACCCGCACTCGCAAGTATGCCGACAGACGTCGGGTTAAGAGCCCTAGGTATCTTTGCGGTCAGAAAGTGTGGCTTTCCACTCGTAACTTACCCCTCCAAACCACGTCTCGCAAATTGGCCCGCCGCTTTATCGGACCTTATCGGATTTCCAAGGTCATTAATCCTGTCGTGGTCAAGCTCAAACTTCCCCCCGGTCTTCGTCGCGTCCACCCTGTCTTCCATGTCTCGTGCATCAAACCGGTCGTACGCACTCCCCCCCGCGCCCCCCGCGCCCCCCCGCCCCCTCCGGTGCGCGCTGAGGATGAGTCTATTTACACCGTGCGTAAACTCCTGGATATGCGCCGGCGGGGTCGTGGTCACCAGTTTTTAGTTGACTGGGAGGGCTTTGGTCCTGAGGCGAGGAGTTGGGTCCCCTCACGGGACATCCTGGACCGCTCTCTGGTTGATGATTTCCTCCGCACCCGCCAGGTTCCCCCCTTGGGAGCGCCAAGCGGCGCTCCTTGAGATGGGGGCACTGTCATGGTTTTGGGCTCCTCCTGTCCCTTTCCCCCCCCCTACTGGTCTTTAGTTATTCATACATCGTGTCCACAACTCACCAGCTGAGTCCCATTTTCCATCCCCCTCCTCTCACACCAATTGTTACACACCTGTTCCCCATGACGTTAATTATTCCTGCTATTTCTAGCTCCCCTTTCCCTTTGTTCCCTGTCAGATTATTTTGCCACCCACACAGGAGACACACTCCTCAGTCTTTACGCCGAGTTTTGTCCTACCGTGTCTTGTGTTCATTGTCTAGATCCAGCGTCCGGTCCCGCCGAACAGGAGGAGTCCCAGCTGAACTACGGCCAGCCGGCTTTGTCGGGAACGACGGGCAGAGCGCTCCTCTCCCCAGCCCTCGACCTCTAATGCCCCGTTTCACCGGGAGATCTTCTGTTTCCCTTTTTCTCTGAAGACCTCAGTTGCTGTTTTTGTGCCTGCCTTCGCGGCGTCCTCTAAGTTTACACCTTCCTATTAAAAGCATTATTTTTCCTGCATCCCGCTTTTGGGTCCTCTCTCTCTCCTCACCACAGTTTTAGCTGTTTACTCCTTCTGAAAGAGCTTTAAAAGTAACAATAATGGTCAAAACGTTGTTGAGTGAATAAGGTTCTAAAACTAAACATAATCCTTCATACCATTATGATAATGATGAAAAAAGGTAATTTGCTTGATAGAAACAGTGTAAGCTAAAGCATTCCTCTTACATTCTGTTTTAGCTGTTTACTCCTTCTGAGAAAGCTTTAAAAGTAACAATAATGGTCAAAACGTTTTTGAGTGAATAAGGTTCTAAAACTAAACATAATCCTTCATACCATTATGATAATGATGAAAAAAGGTCATTTGCTTGATAGAAACAGTGTAAGCTAAAGCATTCCTCTTACATTCTGTTTTAGCTGTTTACTCCTTCTGAGAAAGCTTTAAAAGTAACAATACTGGTCAAAACGTTGTTGAGTGAATAAGGTTCTAAAACTAAACATAATCCTTCATACCATTATGATAATGATGAAAACAGGTCATTTGCTTGATAGAAACAGTGTAAGCTAAAGCATTCTTCATACAGTCCGTTTTAGCTGTTTACTCCTTCTGCAAAAGCTTTAAAAGTAACAATAATGGTCAAAACGTTGTTGAGTGAATAAGGTTCTAAAACTAAACATAATCCTTCATACCATTATGATAATGATGAAAAAAGGTCATTTGCTTGATAGAAACAGTGTAAGCTAAAGCATTCCTCTTACATTCTGTTTTAGCTGTTTACTCCTTCTGAGAAAGCTTTAAAAGTAACAATAATGGTCAAAACGTTGTTGAGTGAATAAGGTTCTAAAACTAAACATAATCCTTCATACCATTATGATAATGATGAAAAAAGGTCATTTGCTTGATAGAAACAGTGTAAGCTAAAGCATTCTTCATACAGTCCGTTTTAGCTGTTTACTCCTTCTGAAAAAGCTTTAAAAGTAACAATAATGGTCAAAACGTTGTTGAGTGAATAAGGTTCTAAAACTAAACATAATCCTTCATACCATTATGATAATGATGAAAAAAGGTCATTTGCTTGATAGAAACAGTGTAAGCTAAAGCATTCCTCTTACATTCTGTTTTAGCTGTTTACTCCTTCTGAGAAAGCTTTAAAAGTAACAATAATGGTCAAAACGTTGTTGAGTGAATAAGGTTCTAAAACTAAACATAATCCTTCATACCATTATGATAATGATGAAAAAAGGTCATTTGCTTGATAGAAACAGTGTAAGCTAAAGCATTCCTCTTACATTCTGTTTTAGCTGTTTACTCCTTCTGAGAAAGCTTTAAAAGTAACAATAATGGTCAAAACGTTGTTGAGTGAATAAGGTTCTAAAACTAAACATAATCCTTCATACCATTATGATAATGATGAAAAAAGGTCATTTGCTTGATAGAAACAGTGTAAGCTAAAGCCTTCTTCATACATTCTGTTTTAGCTGTTTACTCCTTCTGAAAAAGCTTTAAAAGTAACAATAATGGTCAAAACGTTGTTGAGTGAATAAGGTTCTAAAACTAAACATAATCCTTCATACCATTATGATAATGATGAAAAAAGGTCATTTGCTTGATAGAAACAGTGTAAGCTAAAGCATTCCTCTTACATTCTGTTTTAGCTGTTTACTCCTTCTGAGAAAGCTTTAAAAGTAACAATAATGGTCAAAACGTTGTTGAGTGAATAAGGTTCTAAAACTAAACATAATCCTTCATACCATTATGATAATGATGAAAAAAGGTCATTTGCTTGATAGAAACAGTGTAAGCTAAAGCATTCCTCTTACATTCTGTTTTAGCTGTTTACTCCTTCTGAGAAAGCTTTAAAAGTAACAATAATGGTCAAAACGTTGTTGAGTGAATAAGGTTCTAAAACTAAACATAATCCTTCATACCATTATGATAATGATGAAAAAAGGTCATTTGCTTGATAGAAACAGTGTAAGCTAAAGCATTCTTCATACAGTCCGTTTTAGCTGTTTACTCCTTCTGAGAAAGCTTTAAAAGTAACAATAATGGTCAAAACGTTGTTGAGTGAATAAGGTTCTAAAACTAAACATAATCCTTCATACCATTATGATAATGATGAAAAAAGGTCATTTGCTTGATAGAAACAGTGTAAGCTAAAGCATTCTTCATACAGTCCGTTTTAGCTGTTTACTCCTTCTGAAAAAGCTTTAAAAGTAACAATAATGGTCAAAACGTTGTTGAGTGAATAAGGTTCTAAAACTAAACATAATCCTTCATACCATTATGATAATGATGAAAAAAGGTCATTTGCTTGATAGAAACAGTGTAAGCTAAAGCATTCTTCATACAGTCCGTTTTAGCTGTTTACTCCTTCTGAAAAAGCTTTAAAAGTAACAATAATGGTCAAAACGTTGTTGAGTGAATAAGGTTCTAAAACTAAACATAATCCTTCATACCATTATGATAATGATGAAAAAAGGTCATTTGCTTGATAGAAACAGTGTAAGCTAAAGCATTCCTCTTACATTCTGTTTTAGCTGTTTACTCCTTCTGAGAAAGCTTTAAAAGTAACAATAATGGTCAAAACGTTGTTGAGTGAATAAGGTTCTAAAACTAAACATAATCCTTCATACCATTATGATAATGATGAAAAAAGGTCATTTGCTTGATAGAAACAGTGTAAGCTAAAGCATTCTTCATACAGTCCGTTTTAGCTGTTTACTCCTTCTGAGAAAGCTTTAAAAGTAACAATAATGGTCAAAACGTTGTTGAGTGAATAAGGTTCTAAAACTAAACATAATCCTTCATACCATTATGATAATGATGAAAAAAGGTCATTTGCTTGATAGAAACAGTGTAAGCTAAAGCATTCTTCATACAGTCCGTTTTAGCTGTTTACTCCTTCTGAAAAAGCTTTAAAAGTAACAATAATGGTCAAAACGTTGTTGAGTGAATAAGGTTCTAAAACTAAACATAATCCTTCATACCATTATGATAATGATGAAAAAAGGTCATTTGCTTGATAGAAACAGTGTAAGCTAAAGCATTCTTCATACAGTCCGTTTTAGCTGTTTACTCCTTCTGAAAAAGCTTTAAAAGTAACAATAATGGTCAAAACGTTGTTGAGTGAATAAGGTTCTAAAACTAAACATAATCCTTCATACCATTATGATAATGATGAAAAAAGGTCATTTGCTTGATAGAAACAGTGTAAGCTAAAGCATTCCTCTTACATTCTGTTTTAGCTGTTTACTCCTTCTGAGAAAGCTTTAAAAGTAACAATAATGGTCAAAACGTTGTTGAGTGAATAAGGTTCTAAAACTAAACATAATCCTTCATACCATTATGATAATGATGAAAAAAGGTCATTTGCTTGATAGAAACAGTGTAAGCTAAAGCATTCCTCTTACATTCTGTTTTAGCTGTTTACTCCTTCTGAGAAAGCTTTAAAAGTAACAATACTGGTCAAAACGTTGTTGAGTGAATAAGGTTCTAAAACTAAACATAATCCTTCATACCATTATGATAATGATGAAAACAGGTCATTTGCTTGATAGAAACAGTGTAAGCTAAAGCATTCTTCATACAGTCCGTTTTAGCTGTTTACTCCTTCTGCAAAAGCTTTAAAAGTAACAATAATGGTCAAAACGTTGTTGAGTGAATAAGGTTCTAAAACTAAACATAATCCTTCATACCATTATGATAATGATGAAAAAAGGTCATTTGCTTGATAGAAACAGTGTAAGCTAAAGCATTCTTCATACAGTCCGTTTTAGCTGTTTACTCCTTCTGAAAAAGCTTTAAAAGTAACAATACTGGTCAAAACGTTGTTGAGTGAATAAGGTTCTAAAACTAAACATAATCCTTCATACCATTATGATAATGATGAAAAAAGGTCATTTGCTTGATAGAAACAGTGTAAGCTAAAGCCTTCTTCATACATTCTGTTTTAGCTGTTTACTCCTTCTGAGAAAGCTTTAAAAGTAACAATAATGGTCAAAACGTTGTTGAGTGAATAAGGTTCTAAAACTAAACATAATCCTTCATACCATTATGATAATGATGAAAAAAGGTAATTTGCTTGATAGAAACAGTGTAAGCTAAAGCATTCTTCATACAGTCCGTTTTAGCTGTTTACTCCTTCTGAAAGAGCTTTAAAAGTAACAATAATGGTCAAAACGTTGTTGAGTGAATAAGGTTCTAAAACTAAACATAATCCTTCATACCATTATGATAATGATGAAAAAAGGTAATTTGCTTGATAGAAACAGTGTAAGCTAAAGCATTCCTCTTACATTCTGTTTTAGCTGTTTACTCCTTCTGAGAAAGCTTTAAAAGTAACAATAATGGTCAAAACGTTGTTGAGTGAATAAGGTTCTAAAACTAAACATAATCCTTCATACCATTATGATAATGATGAAAAAAGGTCATTTGCTTGATAGAAACAGTGTAAGCTAAAGCCTTCTTCATACATTCTGTTTTAGCTGTTTACTCCTTCTGCAAAAGCTTTAAAAGTAACAATAATGGTCAAAACGTTGTTGAGTGAATAAGGTTCTAAAACTAAACATAATCCTTCATACCATTATGATAATGATGAAAAAAGGTCATTTGCTTGATAGAAACAGTGTAAGCTAAAGCATTCTTCATACAGTCCGTTTTAGCTGTTTACTCCTTCTGAGAAAGCTTTAAAAGTAACAATAATGGTCAAAACGTTGTTGAGTGAATAAGGTTCTAAAACTAAACATAATCCTTCATACCATTATGATAATGATGAAAAAAGGTCATTTGCTTGATAGAAACAGTGTAAGCTAAAGCATTCTTCATACAGTCCGTTTTAGCTGTTTACTCCTTCTGAAAAAGCTTTAAAAGTAACAATAATGGTCAAAACGTTGTTGAGTGAATAAGGTTCTAAAACTAAACATAATCCTTCATACCATTATGATAATGATGAAAAAAGGTCATTTGCTTGATAGAAACAGTGTAAGCTAAAGCATTCTTCATACAGTCCGTTTTAGCTGTTTACTCCTTCTGAAAAAGCTTTAAAAGTAACAATAATGGTCAAAACGTTGTTGAGTGAATAAGGTTCTAAAACTAAACATAATCCTTCATACCATTATGATAATGATGAAAAAAGGTAATTTGCTTGATAGAAACAGTGTAAGCTAAAGCATTCCTCTTACATTCTGTTTTAGCTGTTTACTCCTTCTGAGAAAGCTTTAAAAGTAACAATACTGGTCAAAACGTTGTTGAGTGAATAAGGTTCTAAAACTAAACATAATCCTTCATACCATTATGATAATGATGAAAAAAGGTCATTTGCTTGATAGAAACAGTGTAAGCTAAAGCATTCTTCATACAGTCCGTTTTAGCTGTTTACTCCTTCTGAAAAAGCTTTAAAAGTAACAATAATGGTCAAAACGTTGTTGAGTGAATAAGGTTCTAAAACTAAACATAATCCTTCATACCATTATGATAATGATGAAAAAAGGTCATTTGCTTGATAGAAACAGTGTAAGCTAAAGCCTTCTTCATACATTCTGTTTTAGCTGTTTACTCCTTCTGAGAAAGCTTTAAAAGTAACAATAATGGTCAAAACGTTGTTGAGTGAATAAGGTTCTAAAACTAAACATAATCCTTCATACCATTATGATAATGATGAAAAAAGGTCATTTGCTTGATAGAAACAGTGTAAGCTAAAGCATTCTTCATACAGTCCGTTTTAGCTGTTTACTCCTTCTGAAAGAGCTTTAAAAGTAACAATAATGGTCAAAACGTTGTTGAGTGAATAAGGTTCTAAAACTAAACATAATCCTTCATACCATTATGATAATGATGAAAAAAGGTAATTTGCTTGATAGAAACAGTGTAAGCTAAAGCATTCCTCTTACATTCTGTTTTAGCTGTTTACTCCTTCTGAGAAAGCTTTAAAAGTAACAATAATGGTCAAAACGTTGTTGAGTGAATAAGGTTCTAAAACTAAACATAATCCTTCATACCATTATGATAATGATGAAAAAAGGTCATTTGCTTGATAGAAACAGTGTAAGCTAAAGCATTCCTCTTACATTCTGTTTTAGCTGTTTACTCCTTCTGAGAAAGCTTTAAAAGTAACAATACTGGTCAAAACGTTGTTGAGTGAATAAGGTTCTAAAACTAAACATAATCCTTCATACCATTATGATAATGATGAAAACAGGTCATTTGCTTGATAGAAACAGTGTAAGCTAAAGCATTCTTCATACAGTCCGTTTTAGCTGTTTACTCCTTCTGCAAAAGCTTTAAAAGTAACAATAATGGTCAAAACGTTGTTGAGTGAATAAGGTTCTAAAACTAAACATAATCCTTCATACCATTATGATAATGATGAAAAAAGGTCATTTGCTTGATAGAAACAGTGTAAGCTAAAGCATTCCTCTTACATTCTGTTTTAGCTGTTTACTCCTTCTGAGAAAGCTTTAAAAGTAACAATAATGGTCAAAACGTTGTTGAGTGAATAAGGTTCTAAAACTAAACATAATCCTTCATACCATTATGATAATGATGAAAAAAGGTCATTTGCTTGATAGAAACAGTGTAAGCTAAAGCATTCTTCATACAGTCCGTTTTAGCTGTTTACTCCTTCTGAAAAAGCTTTAAAAGTAACAATAATGGTCAAAACGTTGTTGAGTGAATAAGGTTCTAAAACTAAACATAATCCTTCATACCATTATGATAATGATGAAAAAAGGTCATTTGCTTGATAGAAACAGTGTAAGCTAAAGCATTCTTCATACAGTCCGTTTTAGCTGTTTACTCCTTCTGAAAAAGCTTTAAAAGTAACAATAATGGTCAAAACGTTGTTGAGTGAATAAGGTTCTAAAACTAAACATAATCCTTCATACCATTATGATAATGATGAAAAAAGGTCATTTGCTTGATAGAAACAGTGTAAGCTAAAGCATTCCTCTTACATTCTGTTTTAGCTGTTTACTCCTTCTGAGAAAGCTTTAAAAGTAACAATAATGGTCAAAACGTTGTTGAGTGAATAAGGTTCTAAAACTAAACATAATCCTTCATACCATTATGATAATGATGAAAAAAGGTCATTTGCTTGATAGAAACAGTGTAAGCTAAAGCATTCCTCTTACATTCTGTTTTAGCTGTTTACTCCTTCTGAGAAAGCTTTAAAAGTAACAATAATGGTCAAAACGTTGTTGAGTGAATAAGGTTCTAAAACTAAACATAATCCTTCATACCATTATGATAATGATGAAAAAAGGTCATTTGCTTGATAGAAACAGTGTAAGCTAAAGCCTTCTTCATACATTCTGTTTTAGCTGTTTACTCCTTCTGAGAAAGCTTTAAAAGTAACAATAATGGTCAAAACGTTGTTGAGTGAATAAGGTTCTAAAACTAAACATAATCCTTCATACCATTATGATAATGATGAAAAAAGGTCATTTGCTTGATAGAAACAGTGTAAGCTAAAGCATTCTTCATACAGTCCGTTTTAGCTGTTTACTCCTTCTGAAAAAGCTTTAAAAGTAACAATAATGGTCAAAACGTTGTTGAGTGAATAAGGTTCTAAAACTAAACATAATCCTTCATACCATTATGATAATGATGAAAAAAGGTCATTTGCTTGATAGAAACAGTGTAAGCTAAAGCATTCCTCTTACATTCTGTTTTAGCTGTTTACTCCTTCTGAGAAAGCTTTAAAAGTAACAATAATGGTCAAAACGTTGTTGAGTGAATAAGGTTCTAAAACTAAACATAATCCTTCATACCATTATGATAATGATGAAAAAAGGTCATTTGCTTGATAGAAACAGTGTAAGCTAAAGCATTCCTCTTACATTCTGTTTTAGCTGTTTACTCCTTCTGAGAAAGCTTTAAAAGTAACAATACTGGTCAAAACGTTGTTGAGTGAATAAGGTTCTAAAACTAAACATAATCCTTCATACCATTATGATAATGATGAAAACAGGTCATTTGCTTGATAGAAACAGTGTAAGCTAAAGCATTCTTCATACAGTCCGTTTTAGCTGTTTACTCCTTCTGCAAAAGCTTTAAAAGTAACAATAATGGTCAAAACGTTGTTGAGTGAATAAGGTTCTAAAACTAAACATAATCCTTCATACCATTATGATAATGATGAAAAAAGGTCATTTGCTTGATAGAAACAGTGTAAGCTAAAGCATTCCTCTTACATTCTGTTTTAGCTGTTTACTCCTTCTGAGAAAGCTTTAAAAGTAACAATAATGGTCAAAACGTTGTTGAGTGAATAAGGTTCTAAAACTAAACATAATCCTTCATACCATTATGATAATGATGAAAAAAGGTCATTTGCTTGATAGAAACAGTGTAAGCTAAAGCATTCCTCTTACATTCTGTTTTAGCTGTTTACTCCTTCTGAGAAAGCTTTAAAAGTAACAATACTGGTCAAAACGTTGTTGAGTGAATAAGGTTCTAAAACTAAACATAATCCTTCATACCATTATGATAATGATGAAAAAAGGTCATTTGCTTGATAGAAACAGTGTAAGCTAAAGCATTCTTCATACAGTCCGTTTTAGCTGTTTACTCCTTCTGAAAAAGCTTTAAAAGTAACAATAATGGTCAAAACGTTGTTGAGTGAATAAGGTTCTAAAACTAAACATAATCCTTCATACCATTATGATAATGATGAAAAAAGGTCATTTGCTTGATAGAAACAGTGTAAGCTAAAGCATTCCTCTTACATTCTGTTTTAGCTGTTTACTCCTTCTGAGAAAGCTTTAAAAGTAACAATAATGGTCAAAACGTTGTTGAGTGAATAAGGTTCTAAAACTAAACATAATCCTTCATACCATTATGATAATGATGAAAAAAGGTCATTTGCTTGATAGAAACAGTGTAAGCTAAAGCCTTCTTCATACATTCTGTTTTAGCTGTTTACTCCTTCTGAGAAAGCTTTAAAAGTAACAATAATGGTCAAAACGTTGTTGAGTGAATAAGGTTCTAAAACTAAACATAATCCTTCATACCATTATGATAATGATGAAAAAAGGTCATTTGCTTGATAGAAACAGTGTAAGCTAAAGCATTCTTCATACAGTCCGTTTTAGCTGTTTACTCCTTCTGAAAGAGCTTTAAAAGTAACAATAATGGTCAAAACGTTGTTGAGTGAATAAGGTTCTAAAACTAAACATAATCCTTCATACCATTATGATAATGATGAAAAAAGGTAATTTGCTTGATAGAAACAGTGTAAGCTAAAGCATTCCTCTTACATTCTGTTTTAGCTGTTTACTCCTTCTGAGAAAGCTTTAAAAGTAACAATAATGGTCAAAACGTTGTTGAGTGAATAAGGTTCTAAAACTAAACATAATCCTTCATACCATTATGATAATGATGAAAAAAGGTCATTTGCTTGATAGAAACAGTGTAAGCTAAAGCCTTCTTCATACATTCTGTTTTAGCTGTTTACTCCTTCTGCAAAAGCTTTAAAAGTAACAATAATGGTCAAAACGTTGTTGAGTGAATAAGGTTCTAAAACTAAACATAATCCTTCATACCATTATGATAATGATGAAAAAAGGTCATTTGCTTGATAGAAACAGTGTAAGCTAAAGCATTCTTCATACAGTCCGTTTTAGCTGTTTACTCCTTCTGAGAAAGCTTTAAAAGTAACAATAATGGTCAAAACGTTGTTGAGTGAATAAGGTTCTAAAACTAAACATAATCCTTCATACCATTATGATAATGATGAAAAAAGGTCATTTGCTTGATAGAAACAGTGTAAGCTAAAGCATTCTTCATACAGTCCGTTTTAGCTGTTTACTCCTTCTGAAAAAGCTTTAAAAGTAACAATAATGGTCAAAACGTTGTTGAGTGAATAAGGTTCTAAAACTAAACATAATCCTTCATACCATTATGATAATGATGAAAAAAGGTCATTTGCTTGATAGAAACAGTGTAAGCTAAAGCATTCCTCTTACATTCTGTTTTAGCTGTTTACTCCTTCTGAGAAAGCTTTAAAAGTAACAATAATGGTCAAAACGTTGTTGAGTGAATAAGGTTCTAAAACTAAACATAATCCTTCATACCATTATGATAATGATGAAAAAAGGTCATTTGCTTGATAGAAACAGTGTAAGCTAAAGCATTCCTCTTACATTCTGTTTTAGCTGTTTACTCCTTCTGAGAAAGCTTTAAAAGTAACAATACTGGTCAAAACGTTGTTGAGTGAATAAGGTTCTAAAACTAAACATAATCCTTCATACCATTATGATAATGATGAAAACAGGTCATTTGCTTGATAGAAACAGTGTAAGCTAAAGCATTCTTCATACAGTCCGTTTTAGCTGTTTACTCCTTCTGCAAAAGCTTTAAAAGTAACAATAATGGTCAAAACGTTGTTGAGTGAATAAGGTTCTAAAACTAAACATAATCCTTCATACCATTATGATAATGATGAAAAAAGGTCATTTGCTTGATAGAAACAGTGTAAGCTAAAGCATTCCTCTTACATTCTGTTTTAGCTGTTTACTCCTTCTGAGAAAGCTTTAAAAGTAACAATAATGTTCAAAACGTTGTTGAGTGAATAAGGTTCTAAAACTAAACATAATCCTTCATACCATTATGATAATGATGAAAAAAGGTCATTTGCTTGATAGAAACAGTGTAAGCTAAAGCATTCTTCATACAGTCCGTTTTAGCTGTTTACTCCTTCTGAAAAAGCTTTAAAAGTAACAATAATGGTCAAAACGTTGTTGAGTGAATAAGGTTCTAAAACTAAACATAATCCTTCATACCATTATGATAATGATGAAAAAAGGTCATTTGCTTGATAGAAACAGTGTAAGCTAAAGCATTCCTCTTACATTCTGTTTTAGCTGTTTACTCCTTCTGAGAAAGCTTTAAAAGTAACAATACTGGTCAAAACGTTGTTGAGTGAATAAGGTTCTAAAACTAAACATAATCCTTCATACCATTATGATAATGATGAAAAAAGGTCATTTGCTTGATAGAAACAGTGTAAGCTAAAGCATTCTTCATACAGTCCGTTTTAGCTGTTTACTCCTTCTGAAAAAGCTTTAAAAGTAACAATAATGGTCAAAACGTTGTTGAGTGAATAAGGTTCTAAAACTAAACATAATCCTTCATACCATTATGATAATGATGAAAAAAGGTCATTTGCTTGATAGAAACAGTGTAAGCTAAAGCATTCCTCTTACATTCTGTTTTAGCTGTTTACTCCTTCTGAGAAAGCTTTAAAAGTAACAATAATGGTCAAAACGTTGTTGAGTGAATAAGGTTCTAAAACTAAACATAATCCTTCATACCATTATGATAATGATGAAAAAAGGTCATTTGCTTGATAGAAACAGTGTAAGCTAAAGCCTTCTTCATACATTCTGTTTTAGCTGTTTACTCCTTCTGAGAAAGCTTTAAAAGTAACAATAATGGTCAAAACGTTGTTGAGTGAATAAGGTTCTAAAACTAAACATAATCCTTCATACCATTATGATAATGATGAAAAAAGGTCATTTGCTTGATAGAAACAGTGTAAGCTAAAGCATTCTTCATACAGTCCGTTTTAGCTGTTTACTCCTTCTGAAAGAGCTTTAAAAGTAACAATAATGGTCAAAACGTTGTTGAGTGAATAAGGTTCTAAAACTAAACATAATCCTTCATACCATTATGATAATGATGAAAAAAGGTAATTTGCTTGATAGAAACAGTGTAAGCTAAAGCATTCCTCTTACATTCTGTTTTAGCTGTTTACTCCTTCTGAGAAAGCTTTAAAAGTAACAATAATGGTCAAAACGTTGTTGAGTGAATAAGGTTCTAAAACTAAACATAATCCTTCATACCATTATGATAATGATGAAAAAAGGTCATTTGCTTGATAGAAACAGTGTAAGCTAAAGCCTTCTTCATACATTCTGTTTTAGCTGTTTACTCCTTCTGCAAAAGCTTTAAAAGTAACAATAATGGTCAAAACGTTGTTGAGTGAATAAGGTTCTAAAACTAAACATAATCCTTCATACCATTATGATAATGATGAAAAAAGGTCATTTGCTTGATAGAAACAGTGTAAGCTAAAGCATTCTTCATACAGTCCGTTTTAGCTGTTTACTCCTTCTGAGAAAGCTTTAAAAGTAACAATAATGGTCAAAACGTTGTTGAGTGAATAAGGTTCTAAAACTAAACATAATCCTTCATACCATTATGATAATGATGAAAAAAGGTCATTTGCTTGATAGAAACAGTGTAAGCTAAAGCATTCTTCATACAGTCCGTTTTAGCTGTTTACTCCTTCTGAAAAAGCTTTAAAAGTAACAATAATGGTCAAAACGTTGTTGAGTGAATAAGGTTCTAAAACTAAACATAATCCTTCATACCATTATGATAATGATGAAAAAAGGTCATTTGCTTGATAGAAACAGTGTAAGCTAAAGCATTCTTCATACAGTCCGTTTTAGCTGTTTACTCCTTCTGAAAAAGCTTTAAAAGTAACAATAATGGTCAAAACGTTGTTGAGTGAATAAGGTTCTAAAACTAAACATAATCCTTCATACCATTATGATAATGATGAAAAAAGGTCATTTGCTTGATAGAAACAGTGTAAGCTAAAGCATTCCTCTTACATTCTGTTTTAGCTGTTTACTCCTTCTGAGAAAGCTTTAAAAGTAACAATACTGGTCAAAACGTTGTTGAGTGAATAAGGTTCTAAAACTAAACATAATCCTTCATACCATTATGATAATGATGAAAAAAGGTCATTTGCTTGATAGAAACAGTGTAAGCTAAAGCATTCTTCATACAGTCCGTTTTAGCTGTTTACTCCTTCTGAAAAAGCTTTAAAAGTAACAATAATGGTCAAAACGTTGTTGAGTGAATAAGGTTCTAAAACTAAACATAATCCTTCATACCATTATGATAATGATGAAAAAAGGTCATTTGCTTGATAGAAACAGTGTAAGCTAAAGCCTTCTTCATACATTCTGTTTTAGCTGTTTACTCCTTCTGAGAAAGCTTTAAAAGTAACAATAATGGTCAAAACGTTGTTGAGTGAATAAGGTTCTAAAACTAAACATAATCCTTCATACCATTATGATAATGATGAAAAAAGGTCATTTGCTTGATAGAAACAGTGTAAGCTAAAGCATTCTTCATACAGTCCGTTTTAGCTGTTTACTCCTTCTGAAAGAGCTTTAAAAGTAACAATAATGGTCAAAACGTTGTTGAGTGAATAAGGTTCTAAAACTAAACATAATCCTTCATACCATTATGATAATGATGAAAAAAGGTAATTTGCTTGATAGAAACAGTGTAAGCTAAAGCATTCCTCTTACATTCTGTTTTAGCTGTTTACTCCTTCTGAGAAAGCTTTAAAAGTAACAATAATGGTCAAAACGTTGTTGAGTGAATAAGGTTCTAAAACTAAACATAATCCTTCATACCATTATGATAATGATGAAAAAAGGTCATTTGCTTGATAGAAACAGTGTAAGCTAAAGCCTTCTTCATACATTCTGTTTTAGCTGTTTACTCCTTCTGCAAAAGCTTTAAAAGTAACAATAATGGTCAAAACGTTGTTGAGTGAATAAGGTTCTAAAACTAAACATAATCCTTCATACCATTATGATAATGATGAAAAAAGGTAATTTGCTTGATAGAAACAGTGTAAGCTAAAGCATTCTTTATACAGTCCGTTTTAGCTGTTTACTCCTTCTGAGAAAGCTTTAAAAGTAACAATAATGGTCAAAACGTTGTTGAGTGAATAAGGTTCTAAAACTAAACATAATCCTTCATACCATTATGATAATGATGAAAAAAGGTCATTTGCTTGATAGAAACAGTGTAAGCTAAAGCATTCTTCATACAGTCCGTTTTAGCTGTTTACTCCTTCTGAAAAAGCTTTAAAAGTAACAATAATGGTCAAAACGTTGTTGAGTGAATAAGGTTCTAAAACTAAACATAATCCTTCATACCATTATGATAATGATGAAAAAAGGTCATTTGCTTGATAGAAACAGTGTAAGCTAAAGCATTCTTCATACAGTCCGTTTTAGCTGTTTACTCCTTCTGAAAAAGCTTTAAAAGTAACAATAATGGTCAAAACGTTGTTGAGTGAATAAGGTTCTAAAACTAAACATAATCCTTCATACCATTATGATAATGATGAAAAAAGGTCATTTGCTTGATAGAAACAGTGTAAGCTAAAGCATTCCTCTTACATTCTGTTTTAGCTGTTTACTCCTTCTGAGAAAGCTTTAAAAGTAACAATAATGGTCAAAACGTTGTTGAGTGAATAAGGTTCTAAAACTAAACATAATCCTTCATACCATTATGATAATGATGAAAAAAGGTCATTTGCTTGATAGAAACAGTGTAAGCTAAAGCCTTCTTCATACATTCTGTTTTAGCTGTTTACTCCTTCTGAGAAAGCTTTAAAAGTAACAATAATGGTCAAAACGTTGTTGAGTGAATAAGGTTCTAAAACTAAACATAATCCTTCATACCATTATGATAATGATGAAAAAAGGTCATTTGCTTGATAGAAACAGTGTAAGCTAAAGCATTCTTCATACAGTCCGTTTTAGCTGTTTACTCCTTCTGAAAGAGCTTTAAAAGTAACAATAATGGTCAAAACGTTGTTGAGTGAATAAGGTTCTAAAACTAAACATAATCCTTCATACCATTATGATAATGATGAAAAAAGGTCATTTGCTTGATAGAAACAGTGTAAGCTAAAGCATTCCTCTTACATTCTGTTTTAGCTGTTTACTCCTTCTGAGAAAGCTTTAAAAGTAACAATACTGGTCAAAACGTTGTTGAGTGAATAAGGTTCTAAAACTAAACATAATCCTTCATACCATTATGATAATGATGAAAAAAGGTCATTTGCTTGATAGAAACAGTGTAAGCTAAAGCATTCTTCATACAGTCCGTTTTAGCTGTTTACTCCTTCTGAAAAAGCTTTAAAAGTAACAATAATGGTCAAAACGTTGTTGAGTGAATAAGGTTCTAAAACTAAACATAATCCTTCATACCATTATGATAATGATGAAAAAAGGTCATTTGCTTGATAGAAACAGTGTAAGCTAAAGCATTCCTCTTACATTCTGTTTTAGCTGTTTACTCCTTCTGAGAAAGCTTTAAAAGTAACAATAATGGTCAAAACGTTGTTGAGTGAATAAGGTTCTAAAACTAAACATAATCCTTCATACCATTATGATAATGATGAAAAAAGGTCATTTGCTTGATAGAAACAGTGTAAGCTAAAGCCTTCTTCATACATTCTGTTTTAGCTGTTTACTCCTTCTGAGAAAGCTTTAAAAGTAACAATAATGGTCAAAACGTTGTTGAGTGAATAAGGTTCTAAAACTAAACATAATCCTTCATACCATTATGATAATGATGAAAAAAGGTCATTTGCTTGATAGAAACAGTGTAAGCTAAAGCATTCTTCATACAGTCCGTTTTAGCTGTTTACTCCTTCTGAAAGAGCTTTAAAAGTAACAATAATGGTCAAAACGTTGTTGAGTGAATAAGGTTCTAAAACTAAACATAATCCTTCATACCATTATGATAATGATGAAAAAAGGTAATTTGCTTGATAGAAACAGTGTAAGCTAAAGCATTCCTCTTACATTCTGTTTTAGCTGTTTACTCCTTCTGAGAAAGCTTTAAAAGTAACAATAATGGTCAAAACGTTGTTGAGTGAATAAGGTTCTAAAACTAAACATAATCCTTCATACCATTATGATAATGATGAAAAAAGGTCATTTGCTTGATAGAAACAGTGTAAGCTAAAGCCTTCTTCATACATTCTGTTTTAGCTGTTTACTCCTTCTGCAAAAGCTTTAAAAGTAACAATAATGGTCAAAACGTTGTTGAGTGAATAAGGTTCTAAAACTAAACATAATCCTTCATACCATTATGATAATGATGAAAAAAGGTCATTTGCTTGATAGAAACAGTGTAAGCTAAAGCATTCTTCATACAGTCCGTTTTAGCTGTTTACTCCTTCTGAGAAAGCTTTAAAAGTAACAATAATGGTCAAAACGTTGTTGAGTGAATAAGGTTCTAAAACTAAACATAATCCTTCATACCATTATGATAATGATGAAAAAAGGTCATTTGCTTGATAGAAACAGTGTAAGCTAAAGCATTCTTCATACAGTCCGTTTTAGCTGTTTACTCCTTCTGAAAAAGCTTTAAAAGTAACAATAATGGTCAAAACGTTGTTGAGTGAATAAGGTTCTAAAACTAAACATAATCCTTCATACCATTATGATAATGATGAAAAAAGGTCATTTGCTTGATAGAAACAGTGTAAGCTAAAGCATTCTTCATACAGTCCGTTTTAGCTGTTTACTCCTTCTGAAAAAGCTTTAAAAGTAACAATAATGGTCAAAACGTTGTTGAGTGAATAAGGTTCTAAAACTAAACATAATCCTTCATACCATTATGATAATGATGAAAAAAGGTCATTTGCTTGATAGAAACAGTGTAAGCTAAAGCATTCCTCTTACATTCTGTTTTAGCTGTTTACTCCTTCTGAGAAAGCTTTAAAAGTAACAATACTGGTCAAAACGTTGTTGAGTGAATAAGGTTCTAAAACTAAACATAATCCTTCATACCATTATGATAATGATGAAAAAAGGTCATTTGCTTGATAGAAACAGTGTAAGCTAAAGCATTCTTCATACAGTCCGTTTTAGCTGTTTACTCCTTCTGAAAAAGCTTTAAAAGTAACAATAATGGTCAAAACGTTGTTGAGTGAATAAGGTTCTAAAACTAAACATAATCCTTCATACCATTATGATAATGATGAAAAAAGGTCATTTGCTTGATAGAAACAGTGTAAGCTAAAGCCTTCTTCATACATTCTGTTTTAGCTGTTTACTCCTTCTGAGAAAGCTTTAAAAGTAACAATAATGGTCAAAACGTTGTTGAGTGAATAAGGTTCTAAAACTAAACATAATCCTTCATACCATTATGATAATGATGAAAAAAGGTCATTTGCTTGATAGAAACAGTGTAAGCTAAAGCATTCTTCATACAGTCCGTTTTAGCTGTTTACTCCTTCTGAAAGAGCTTTAAAAGTAACAATAATGGTCAAAACGTTGTTGAGTGAATAAGGTTCTAAAACTAAACATAATCCTTCATACCATTATGATAATGATGAAAAAAGGTAATTTGCTTGATAGAAACAGTGTAAGCTAAAGCATTCCTCTTACATTCTGTTTTAGCTGTTTACTCCTTCTGAGAAAGCTTTAAAAGTAACAATAATGGTCAAAACGTTGTTGAGTGAATAAGGTTCTAAAACTAAACATAATCCTTCATACCATTATGATAATGATGAAAAAAGGTCATTTGCTTGATAGAAACAGTGTAAGCTAAAGCCTTCTTCATACATTCTGTTTTAGCTGTTTACTCCTTCTGCAAAAGCTTTAAAAGTAACAATAATGGTCAAAACGTTGTTGAGTGAATAAGGTTCTAAAACTAAACATAATCCTTCATACCATTATGATAATGATGAAAAAAGGTAATTTGCTTGATAGAAACAGTGTAAGCTAAAGCATTCTTTATACAGTCCGTTTTAGCTGTTTACTCCTTCTGAGAAAGCTTTAAAAGTAACAATAATGGTCAAAACGTTGTTGAGTGAATAAGGTTCTAAAACTAAACATAATCCTTCATACCATTATGATAATGATGAAAAAAGGTCATTTGCTTGATAGAAACAGTGTAAGCTAAAGCATTCTTCATACAGTCCGTTTTAGCTGTTTACTCCTTCTGAAAAAGCTTTAAAAGTAACAATAATGGTCAAAACGTTGTTGAGTGAATAAGGTTCTAAAACTAAACATAATCCTTCATACCATTATGATAATGATGAAAAAAGGTCATTTGCTTGATAGAAACAGTGTAAGCTAAAGCATTCTTCATACAGTCCGTTTTAGCTGTTTACTCCTTCTGAAAAAGCTTTAAAAGTAACAATAATGGTCAAAACGTTGTTGAGTGAATAAGGTTCTAAAACTAAACATAATCCTTCATACCATTATGATAATGATGAAAAAAGGTCATTTGCTTGATAGAAACAGTGTAAGCTAAAGCATTCCTCTTACATTCTGTTTTAGCTGTTTACTCCTTCTGAGAAAGCTTTAAAAGTAACAATAATGGTCAAAACGTTGTTGAGTGAATAAGGTTCTAAAACTAAACATAATCCTTCATACCATTATGATAATGATGAAAAAAGGTCATTTGCTTGATAGAAACAGTGTAAGCTAAAGCCTTCTTCATACATTCTGTTTTAGCTGTTTACTCCTTCTGAGAAAGCTTTAAAAGTAACAATAATGGTCAAAACGTTGTTGAGTGAATAAGGTTCTAAAACTAAACATAATCCTTCATACCATTATGATAATGATGAAAAAAGGTCATTTGCTTGATAGAAACAGTGTAAGCTAAAGCATTCTTCATACAGTCCGTTTTAGCTGTTTACTCCTTCTGAAAGAGCTTTAAAAGTAACAATAATGGTCAAAACGTTGTTGAGTGAATAAGGTTCTAAAACTAAACATAATCCTTCATACCATTATGATAATGATGAAAAAAGGTAATTTGCTTGATAGAAACAGTGTAAGCTAAAGCATTCCTCTTACATTCTGTTTTAGCTGTTTACTCCTTCTGAGAAAGCTTTAAAAGTAACAATAATGGTCAAAACGTTGTTGAGTGAATAAGGTTCTAAAACTAAACATAATCCTTCATACCATTATGATAATGATGAAAAAAGGTCATTTGCTTGATAGAAACAGTGTAAGCTAAAGCATTCTTCATACAGTCCGTTTTAGCTGTTTACTCCTTCTGAAAAAGCTTTAAAAGTAACAATACTGGTCAAAACGTTGTTGAGTGAATAAGGTTATAAAACTAAACATAATCCTTCATACCATTATGATAATGATGAAAAAAGGTCATTTGCTTGATAGAAACAGTGTAAGCTAAAGCCTTCTTCATACATTCTGTTTTAGCTGTTTACTCCTTCTGCAAAAGCTTTAAAAGTAACAATAATGGTCAAAACGTTGTTGAGTGAATAAGGTTCTAAAACTAAACATAATCCTTCATACCATTATGATAATGATGAAAAAAGGTCATTTGCTTGATAGAAACAGTGTAAGCTAAAGCATTCCTCTTAAATTCCGTTTTAGCTGTTTACTCCGTCTGCAAAAGCTTTAAAAGTAACAAAAATGGTCAAAACGTTGTTGAGTGAATAAGGTTCTAAAACTAAACATAATCCTTCATACCATTATGATAATGATGAAAAAAGGTCATTTGCTTGATAGAAACAGTGTAAGCTAAAGCATTCTTCATACAGTCCGTTTTAGCTGTTTACTCCTTCTGAGAAAGCTTTAAAAGTAACAATAATGGTCAAAACGTTGTTGAGTGAATAAGGTTCTAAAACTAAACATAATCCTTCATACCATTATGATAATGATGAAAAAAGGTCATTTGCTTGATAGAAACAGTGTAAGCTAAAGCATTCTTCATACAGTCCGTTTTAGCTGTTTACTCCTTCTGAAAGAGCTTTAAAAGTAACAATAATGGTCAAAACGTTGTTGAGTGAATAAGGTTCTAAAACTAAACATAATCCTTCATACCATTATGATAATGATGAAAAAAGGTAATTTGCTTGATAGAAACAGTGTAAGCTAAAGCATTCCTCTTACATTCTGTTTTAGCTGTTTACTCCTTCTGAGAAAGCTTTAAAAGTAACAATAATGGTCAAAACGTTGTTGAGTGAATAAGGTTCTAAAACTAAACATAATCCTTCATACCATTATGATAATGATGAAAAAAGGTCATTTGCTTGATAGAAACAGTGTAAGCTAAAGCCTTCTTCATACATTCTGTTTTAGCTGTTTACTCCTTCTGCAAAAGCTTTAAAAGTAACAATAATGGTCAAAACGTTGTTGAGTGAATAAGGTTCTAAAACTAAACATAATCCTTCATACCATTATGATAATGATGAAAAAAGGTCATTTGCTTGATAGAAACAGTGTAAGCTAAAGCATTCTTCATACAGTCCGTTTTAGCTGTTTACTCCTTCTGAGAAAGCTTTAAAAGTAACAATAATGGTCAAAACGTTGTTGAGTGAATAAGGTTCTAAAACTAAACATAATCCTTCATACCATTATGATAATGATGAAAAAAGGTCATTTGCTTGATAGAAACAGTGTAAGCTAAAGCATTCTTCATACAGTCCGTTTTAGCTGTTTACTCCTTCTGAAAAAGCTTTAAAAGTAACAATAATGGTCAAAACGTTGTTGAGTGAATAAGGTTCTAAAACTAAACATAATCCTTCATACCATTATGATAATGATGAAAAAAGGTCATTTGCTTGATAGAAACAGTGTAAGCTAAAGCATTCTTCATACAGTCCGTTTTAGCTGTTTACTCCTTCTGAAAAAGCTTTAAAAGTAACAATAATGGTCAAAACGTTGTTGAGTGAATAAGGTTCTAAAACTAAACATAATCCTTCATACCATTATGATAATGATGAAAAAAGGTCATTTGCTTGATAGAAACAGTGTAAGCTAAAGCATTCCTCTTACATTCTGTTTTAGCTGTTTACTCCTTCTGAGAAAGCTTTAAAAGTAACAATACTGGTCAAAACGTTGTTGAGTGAATAAGGTTCTAAAACTAAACATAATCCTTCATACCATTATGATAATGATGAAAAAAGGTCATTTGCTTGATAGAAACAGTGTAAGCTAAAGCATTCTTCATACAGTCCGTTTTAGCTGTTTACTCCTTCTGAAAAAGCTTTAAAAGTAACAATAATGGTCAAAACGTTGTTGAGTGAATAAGGTTCTAAAACTAAACATAATCCTTCATACCATTATGATAATGATGAAAAAAGGTCATTTGCTTGATAGAAACAGTGTAAGCTAAAGCCTTCTTCATACATTCTGTTTTAGCTGTTTACTCCTTCTGAAAGAGCTTTAAAAGTAACAATAATGGTCAAAACGTTGTTGAGTGAATAAGGTTCTAAAACTAAACATAATCCTTCATACCATTATGATAATGATGAAAAAAGGTAATTTGCTTGATAGAAACAGTGTAAGCTAAAGCATTCCTCTTACATTCTGTTTTAGCTGTTTACTCCTTCTGAGAAAGCTTTAAAAGTAACAATAATGGTCAAAACGTTGTTGAGTGAATAAGGTTCTAAAACTAAACATAATCCTTCATACCATTATGATAATGATGAAAAAAGGTCATTTGCTTGATAGAAACAGTGTAAGCTAAAGCCTTCTTCATACATTCTGTTTTAGCTGTTTACTCCTTCTGCAAAAGCTTTAAAAGTAACAATAATGGTCAAAACGTTGTTGAGTGAATAAGGTTCTAAAACTAAACATAATCCTTCATACCATTATGATAATGATGAAAAAAGGTAATTTGCTTGATAGAAACAGTGTAAGCTAAAGCATTCTTCATACAGTCCGTTTTAGCTGTTTACTCCTTCTGAGAAAGCTTTAAAAGTAACAATAATGGTCAAAACGTTGTTGAGTGAATAAGGTTCTAAAACTAAACATAATCCTTCATACCATTATGATAATGATGAAAAAAGGTCATTTGCTTGATAGAAACAGTGTAAGCTAAAGCATTCTTCATACAGTCCGTTTTAGCTGTTTACTCCTTCTGAAAAAGCTTTAAAAGTAACAATAATGGTCAAAACGTTGTTGAGTGAATAAGGTTCTAAAACTAAACATAATCCTTCATACCATTATGATAATGATGAAAAAAGGTCATTTGCTTGATAGAAACAGTGTAAGCTAAAGCATTCTTCATACAGTCCGTTTTAGCTGTTTACTCCTTCTGAAAAAGCTTTAAAAGTAACAATAATGGTCAAAACGTTGTTGAGTGAATAAGGTTCTAAAACTAAACATAATCCTTCATACCATTATGATAATGATGAAAAAAGGTCATTTGCTTGATAGAAACAGTGTAAGCTAAAGCATTCCTCTTACATTCTGTTTTAGCTGTTTACTCCTTCTGAGAAAGCTTTAAAAGTAACAATAATGGTCAAAACGTTGTTGAGTGAATAAGGTTCTAAAACTAAACATAATCCTTCATACCATTATGATAATGATGAAAAAAGGTCATTTGCTTGATAGAAACAGTGTAAGCTAAAGCCTTCTTCATACATTCTGTTTTAGCTGTTTACTCCTTCTGAGAAAGCTTTAAAAGTAACAATAATGGTCAAAACGTTGTTGAGTGAATAAGGTTCTAAAACTAAACATAATCCTTCATACCATTATGATAATGATGAAAAAAGGTCATTTGCTTGATAGAAACAGTGTAAGCTAAAGCATTCTTCATACAGTCCGTTTTAGCTGTTTACTCCTTCTGAAAAAGCTTTAAAAGTAACAATAATGGTCAAAACGTTGTTGAGTGAATAAGGTTCTAAAACTAAACATAATCCTTCATACCATTATGATAATGATGAAAAAAGGTCATTTGCTTGATAGAAACAGTGTAAGCTAAAGCATTCCTCTTACATTCTGTTTTAGCTGTTTACTCCTTCTGAGAAAGCTTTAAAAGTAACAATACTGGTCAAAACGTTGTTGAGTGAATAAGGTTCTAAAACTAAACATAATCCTTCATACCATTATGATAATGATGAAAAAAGGTCATTTGCTTGATAGAAACAGTGAAAGCTAAAGCATTCCTCTTACATTCTGTTTTAGCTGTTTACTCCTTCTGAGAAAGCTTTAAAAGTAACAATACTGGTCAAAACGTTGTTGAGTGAATAAGGTTCTAAAACTAAACATAATCCTTCATACCATTATGATAATGATGAAAAAAGGTCATTTGCTTGATAGAAACAGTGTAAGCTAAAGCATTCTTCATACAGTCCGTTTTAGCTGTTTACTCCTTCTGAAAAAGCTTTAAAAGTAACAATAATGGTCAAAACGTTGTTGAGTGAATAAGGTTCTAAAACTAAACATAATCCTTCATACCATTATGATAATGATGAAAAAAGGTCATTTGCTTGATAGAAACAGTGTAAGCTAAAGCCTTCTTCATACATTCTGTTTTAGCTGTTTACTCCTTCTGAGAAAGCTTTAAAAGTAACAATAATGGTCAAAACGTTGTTGAGTGAATAAGGTTCTAAAACTAAACATAATCCTTCATACCATTATGATAATGATGAAAAAAGGTCATTTGCTTGATAGAAACAGTGTAAGCTAAAGCATTCTTCATACAGTCCGTTTTAGCTGTTTACTCCTTCTGAAAGAGCTTTAAAAGTAACAATAATGGTCAAAACGTTGTTGAGTGAATAAGGTTCTAAAACTAAACATAATCCTTCATACCATTATGATAATGATGAAAAAAGGTAATTTGCTTGATAGAAACAGTGTAAGCTAAAGCATTCCTCTTACATTCTGTTTTAGCTGTTTACTCCTTCTGAGAAAGCTTTAAAAGTAACAATAATGGTCAAAACGTTGTTGAGTGAATAAGGTTCTAAAACTAAACATAATCCTTCATACCATTATGATAATGATGAAAAAAGGTCATTTGCTTGATAGAAACAGTGTAAGCTAAAGCATTCTTCATACAGTCCGTTTTAGCTGTTTACTCCTTCTGAAAAAGCTTTAAAAGTAACAATACTGGTCAAAACGTTGTTGAGTGAATAAGGTTATAAAACTAAACATAATCCTTCATACCATTATGATAATGATGAAAAAAGGTCATTTGCTTGATAGAAACAGTGTAAGCTAAAGCCTTCTTCATACATTCTGTTTTAGCTGTTTACTCCTTCTGCAAAAGCTTTAAAAGTAACAATAATGGTCAAAACGTTGTTGAGTGAATAAGGTTCTAAAACTAAACATAATCCTTCATACCATTATGATAATGATGAAAAAAGGTCATTTGCTTGATAGAAACAGTGTAAGCTAAAGCATTCCTCTTAAATTCCGTTTTAGCTGTTTACTCCGTCTGCAAAAGCTTTAAAAGTAACAAAAATGGTCAAAACGTTGTTGAGTGAATAAGGTTCTAAAAGTAAACATAATCCTTCATACCATTATGATAATGATGAAAAAAGGTCATTTGCTTGATAGAAACAGTGTAAGCTAAACATTTCTCTTAAATTCCGTTTTAGCTGTTTACTCCTTCTGCAAGAGCTTTGACAGTAACAAAAATGGTCAAGACGTTGTTGAGTGAATAAGGTTCTAAAACTAAACATAATCCTTCATACCATTATGATAATGATGAAAAAAGGTAATTTGCTTGATAGAAACAGTGTAAGCTAAAGCAATCCTCTTACAGTCTGTTTTAGCTGTTTACTACTTTTGCAAGAGCTTTGAAAGTAACAAAAATGGTCAAAACGTTGATGAGTGAATAAGGTTCTAAAACTAAACATAATCCTTCATACCATTATGATAATGATGAAAAAAGGTCATTTGCTTGATAGAAACAGTGTAAGCTAAAGCATTCTTCATACAGTCCGTTTTAGCTGTTTACTTCTTCTGCAAAAGCTTTAAAAGTAACAATAATGGTCAAGACGTTGTTGAGTGAATCTGGTTCTAAAACTAAACATAATCCTTCATACCATAATGATAATGATGAAAAAAGGTCATTTGCTTGATAGAAACAGTGTAAGCTAAACATTCCTCTTAAATTCGTTTTAGCTGTTTACTCCTTCTGGAAAAGCTTTGGAAGTAACAAAAATGGTCAAAACGTTGTTGAGTGAATCTGGTTCTAAAAGTAAACATAATCCTTCATACCATTATGATAATGATGAAAAAAGGTCATTTGCTTGATAGAAACAGTGTAAGCTAAACATTCCTCTTAAATTCCGTTTTAGCTGTTTACTCCTTCTGCAAGAGCTTTGACAGTAAAAAAAATGGTCAAGACGTTGTTGAGTGAATCTGGTTCTAAAACTAAACATAATCCTTCATACCATAATGATAATGATGAAAAAAGGTCATTTGCTTGATAGAAACAGTGTAAGCTAAAGCAATCCTCTTACAGTCTGTTTTAGCTGTTTACTCCTTTTGCAAGAGCTTTGAAGGTAACAAAAATGGTCAAAACGTTGTTGAGTGAATAAGGTTCTAAAACTAAACATAATCCTTCATACCATTATGATAATGATGAAAAAAGGTCATTTGCTTGATAGAAACAGTGTAAGCTAAAGCCTTCTTCATACATTCTGTTTTAGCTGTTTACTCCTTCTGAGAAAGCTTTAAAAGTAACAATAATGGTCAAAACGTTGTTGAGTGAATAAGGTTCTAAAACTAAACATAATCCTTCATACCATTATGATAATGATGAAAAAAGGTCATTTGCTTGATAGAAACAGTGTAAGCTAAAGCATTCTTCATACAGTCCGTTTTAGCTGTTTACTCCTTCTGAAAAAGCTTTAAAAGTAACAATAATGGTCAAAACGTTGTTGAGTGAATAAGGTTCTAAAACTAAACATAATCCTTCATACCATTATGATAATGATGAAAAAAGGTAATTTGCTTGATAGAAACAGTGTAAGCTAAAGCATTCCTCTTACATTCTGTTTTAGCTGTTTACTCCTTCTGAGAAAGCTTTAAAAGTAACAATACTGGTCAAAACGTTGTTGAGTGAATAAGGTTCTAAAACTAAACATAATCCTTCATACCATTATGATAATGATGAAAAAAGGTCATTTGCTTGATAGAAACAGTGTAAGCTAAAGCCTTCTTCATACATTCTGTTTTAGCTGTTTACTCCTTCTGCAAAAGCTTTAAAAGTAACAATAATGGTCAAAACGTTGTTGAGTGAATAAGGTTCTAAAACTAAACATAATCCTTCATACCATTATGATAATGATGAAAAAAGGTCATTTGCTTGATAGAAACAGTGTAAGCTAAAGCATTCCTCTTAAATTCCGTTTTAGCTGTTTACTCCGTCTGCAAAAGCTTTAAAAGTAACAAAAATGGTCAAAACGTTGTTGAGTGAATAAGGTTCTAAAAGTAAACATAATCCTTCATACCATTATGATAATGATGAAAAAAGGTCATTTGCTTGATAGAAACAGTGTAAGCTAAACATTTCTCTTAAATTCCGTTTTAGCTGTTTACTCTTTCTGCAAGAGCTTTGACAGTAACAAAAATGGTCAAGACGTTGTTGAGTGAATCTGGTTCTAAAACTAAACATAATCCTTCATACCATTATGATAATGATGAAAAAAGGTCATTTGCTTGATAGAAACAGTGTAAGCTAAACATTTCTCTTAAATTCCGTTTTAGCTGTTTACTCTTTCTGCAAGAGCTTTGACAGTAACAAAAATGGTCAAGACGTTGTTGAGTGAATCTGGTTCTAAAACTAAACATAATCCTTCATACCATAATGATAATGTTGAAAAAAGGTAATTTGCTTGATAGAAACAGTGTAAGCTAAAGCAATCCTCTTACAGTCTGTTTTAGCTGTTTACTACTTTTGCAAGAGCTTTGAAAGTAACAAAAATGGTCAAAACGTTGATGAGTGAATAAGGTTCTAAAACTAAACATAATCCTTCATACCATTATGATAATGATGAAAAAAGGTCATTTGCTTGATAGAAACAGTGTAAGCTAAAGCATTCTTCATACAGTCCGTTTTAGCTGTTTACTTCTTCTGCAAAAGCTTTAAAAGTAACAATAATGGTCAAGACGTTGTTGAGTGAATCTGGTTCTAAAACTAAACATAATCCTTCATACCATTATGATAATGATGAAAAAAGGTCATTTGCTTGATAGAAACAGTGTAAGCTAAACATTCCTGTTAAATTCGTTTTAGCTGTTTACTCCTTCTGGAAAAGCTTTGGAAGTAACAAAAATGGTCAAAACGTTGTTGAGTGAATCTGGTTCTAAAAGTAAACATAATCCTTCATACCATTATGATAATGATGAAAAAAGGTCATTTGCTTGATAGAAACAGTGTAAGCTAAACATTCCTCTTAAATTCCGTTTTAGCTGTTTACTCCTTCTGCAAGAGCTTTGACAGTAAAAAAAATGGTCAAGACGTTGTTGAGTGAATCTGGTTCTAAAACTAAACATAATCCTTCATACCATAATGATAATGATGAAAAAACGTCATTTGCTTGATAGAAACAGTGTAAGCTAAAGCAATCCTCTTACAGTCTGTTTTAGCTGTTTACTCCTTTTGCAAGAGCTTTGAAGGTAACAAAAATGGTCAAAACGTTGTTGAGTGAATCTGATTCTAAAACTAAACATAATCCTTCATACCATAATGATAATGTTGAAAAAAGGTAATTTGCTTGATTGAAACAGTGTAAGTTAAAGCAATCCTCTTACAGTCTGTTTTAGCTGTTTACTCCTTTTGCAAGAGCTTTAAAAGTAACAATACTGGTCAAAACGTTGTTGAGTGAATAAGGTTCTAAAACTAAACATAATCCTTCATACCATTATGATAATGATGAAAAAAGGTCATTTGCTTGATAGAAACAGTGTAAGCTAAAGCCTTCTTCATACATTCTGTTTTAGCTGTTTACTCCTTCTGAGAAAGCTTTAAAAGTAACAATAATGGTCAAAACGTTGTTGAGTGAATAAGGTTCTAAAACTAAACATAATCCTTCATACCATTATGATAATGATGAAAAAAGGTCATTTGCTTGATAGAAACAGTGTAAGCTAAAGCATTCTTCATACAGTCCGTTTTAGCTGTTTACTCCTTCTGAAAAAGCTTTAAAAGTAACAATAATGGTCAAAACGTTGTTGAGTGAATAAGGTTCTAAAACTAAACATAATCCTTCATACCATTATGATAATGATGAAAAAAGGTAATTTGCTTGATAGAAACAGTGTAAGCTAAAGCATTCCTCTTACATTCCGTTTTAGCTGTTTACTCCTTCTGAGAAAGCTTTAAAAGTAACAATACTGGTCAAAACGTTGTTGAGTGAATAAGGTTCTAAAACTAAACATAATCCTTCATACCATTATGATAATGATGAAAAAAGGTCATTTGCTTGATAGAAACAGTGTAAGCTAAAGCCTTCTTCATACATTCTGTTTTAGCTGTTTACTCCTTCTGCAAAAGCTTTAAAAGTAACAATAATGGTCAAAACGTTGTTGAGTGAATAAGGTTCTAAAACTAAACATAATCCTTCATACCATTATGATAATGATGAAAAAAGGTCATTTGCTTGATAGAAACAGTGTAAGCTAAAGCATTCCTCTTAAATTCCGTTTTAGCTGTTTACTCCGTCTGCAAAAGCTTTAAAAGTAACAAAAATGGTCAAAACGTTGTTGAGTGAATAAGGTTCTAAAAGTAAACATAATCCTTCATACCATTATGATAATGATGAAAAAAGGTCATTTGCTTGATAGAAACAGTGTAAGCTAAACATTTCTCTTAAATTCCGTTTTAGCTGTTTACTCCTTCTGCAAGAGCTTTGACAGTAAAAAAAATGGTCAAGACGTTGTTGAGTGAATCTGGTTCTAAAACTAAACATAATCCTTCATACCATAATGATAATGATGAAAAAAGGTCATTTGCTTGATAGAAACAGTGTAAGCTAAAGCAATCCTCTTACAGTCTGTTTTAGCTGTTTACTCCTTTTGCAAGAGCTTTGAAGGTAACAAAAATGGTCAAAACGTTGTTGAGTGAATCTGATTCTAAAACTAAACATAATCCTTCATACCATAATGATAATGTTGAAAAAAGGTAATTTGCTTGATAGAAACAGTGTAAGCTAAAGCAATCCTCTTACAGTCTGTTTTAGCTGTTTACTACTTTTGCAAGAGCTTTGAAAGTAACAAAAATGGTCAAAACGTTGATGAGTGAATAAGGTTCTAAAACTAAACATAATCCTTCATACCATTATGATAATGATGAAAAAAGGTCATTTGCTTGATAGAAACAGTGTAAGCTAAAGCATTCTTCATACAGTCCGTTTTAGCTGTTTACTTCTTCTGCAAAAGCTTTAAAAGTAACAATAATGGTCAAGACGTTGTTGAGTGAATCTGGTTCTAAAACTAAACATAATCCTTCATACCATTATGATAATGATGAAAAAAGGTCATTTGCTTGATAGAAACAGTGTAAGCTAAAGCATTCTTCATACAGTCCGTTTTAGCTGTTTACTTCTTCTGCAAAAGCTTTAAAAGTAACAATAATGGTCAAGACGTTGTTGAGTGAATCTGGTTCTAAAACTAAACATAATCCTTCATACCATTATGATAATGATGAAAAAAGGTCATTTGCTTGATAGAAACAGTGTAAGCTAAACATTCCTCTTAAATTCGTTTTAGCTGTTTACTCCTTCTGGAAAAGCTTTGGAAGTAACAAAAATGGTCAAAACGTTGTTGAGTGAATCTGGTTCTAAAAGTAAACATAATCCTTCATACCATTATGATAATGATGAAAAAAGGTCATTTGCTTGATAGAAACAGTGTAAGCTAAACATTCCTCTTAAATTCCGTTTTAGCTGTTTACTCCTTCTGCAAGAGCTTTGACAGTAAAAAAAATGGTCAAGACGTTGTTGAGTGAATCTGGTTCTAAAACTAAACATAATCCTTCATACCATAATGATAATGATGAAAAAAGGTCATTTGCTTGATAGAAACAGTGTAAGCTAAAGCAATCCTCTTACAGTCTGTTTTAGCTGTTTACTCCTTTTGCAAGAGCTTTGAAGGTAACAAAAATGGTCAAAACGTTGTTGAGTGAATAAGGTTCTAAAACTAAACATAATCCTTCATACCATTATGATAATGATGAAAAAAGGTCATTTGCTTGATAGAAACAGTGTAAGCTAAAGCCTTCTTCATACATTCTGTTTTAGCTGTTTACTCCTTCTGAGAAAGCTTTAAAAGTAACAATAATGGTCAAAACGTTGTTGAGTGAATAAGGTTCTAAAACTAAACATAATCCTTCATACCATTATGATAATGATGAAAAAAGGTCATTTGCTTGATAGAAACAGTGTAAGCTAAAGCATTCTTCATACAGTCCGTTTTAGCTGTTTACTCCTTCTGAAAAAGCTTTAAAAGTAACAATAATGGTCAAAACGTTGTTGAGTGAATAAGGTTCTAAAACTAAACATAATCCTTCATACCATTATGATAATGATGAAAAAAGGTCATTTGCTTGATAGAAACAGTGTAAGCTAAAGCATTCTTCATACAGTCCGTTTTAGCTGTTTACTTCTTCTGCAAAAGCTTTAAAAGTAACAATAATGGTCAAGACGTTGTTGAGTGAATCTGGTTCTAAAACTAAACATAATCCTTCATACCATTATGATAATGATGAAAAAAGGTCATTTGCTTGATAGAAACAGTGTAAGCTAAACATTCCTCTTAAATTCGTTTTAGCTGTTTACTCCTTCTGGAAAAGCTTTGGAAGTAACAAAAATGGTCAAAACGTTGTTGAGTGAATCTGGTTCTAAAAGTAAACATAATCCTTCATACCATTATGATAATGATGAAAAAAGGTCATTTGCTTGATAGAAACAGTGTAAGCTAAACATTCCTCTTAAATTCCGTTTTAGCTGTTTACTCCTTCTGCAAGAGCTTTGACAGTAAAAAAAATGGTCAAGACGTTGTTGAGTGAATCTGGTTCTAAAACTAAACATAATCCTTCATACCATAATGATAATGATGAAAAAAGGTCATTTGCTTGATAGAAACAGTGTAAGCTAAAGCAATCCTCTTACAGTCTGTTTTAGCTGTTTACTCCTTTTGCAAGAGCTTTGAAGGTAACAAAAATGGTCAAAACGTTGTTGAGTGAATAAGGTTCTAAAACTAAACATAATCCTTCATACCATTATGATAATGATGAAAAAAGGTCATTTGCTTGATAGAAACAGTGTAAGCTAAAGCCTTCTTCATACATTCTGTTTTAGCTGTTTACTCCTTCTGAGAAAGCTTTAAAAGTAACAATAATGGTCAAAACGTTGTTGAGTGAATAAGGTTCTAAAACTAAACATAATCCTTCATACCATTATGATAATGATGAAAAAAGGTCATTTGCTTGATAGAAACAGTGTAAGCTAAAGCATTCTTCATACAGTCCGTTTTAGCTGTTTACTCCTTCTGAAAAAGCTTTAAAAGTAACAATAATGGTCAAAACGTTGTTGAGTGAATAAGGTTCTAAAACTAAACATAATCCTTCATACCATTATGATAATGATGAAAAAAGGTAATTTGCTTGATAGAAACAGTGTAAGCTAAAGCATTCCTCTTACATTCTGTTTTAGCTGTTTACTCCTTCTGAGAAAGCTTTAAAAGTAACAATACTGGTCAAAACGTTGTTGAGTGAATAAGGTTCTAAAACTAAACATAATCCTTCATACCATTATGATAATGATGAAAAAAGGTCATTTGCTTGATAGAAACAGTGTAAGCTAAAGCCTTCTTCATACATTCTGTTTTAGCTGTTTACTCCTTCTGCAAAAGCTTTAAAAGTAACAATAATGGTCAAAACGTTGTTGAGTGAATAAGGTTCTAAAACTAAACATAATCCTTCATACCATTATGATAATGATGAAAAAAGGTCATTTGCTTGATAGAAACAGTGTAAGCTAAAGCATTCCTCTTAAATTCCGTTTTAGCTGTTTACTCCGTCTGCAAAAGCTTTAAAAGTAACAAAAATGGTCAAAACGTTGTTGAGTGAATAAGGTTCTAAAAGTAAACATAATCCTTCATACCATTATGATAATGATGAAAAAAGGTCATTTGCTTGATAGAAACAGTGTAAGCTAAACATTTCTCTTAAATTCCGTTTTAGCTGTTTACTCTTTCTGCAAGAGCTTTGACAGTAACAAAAATGGTCAAAACGTTGTTGAGTGAATAAGGTTCTAAAAGTAAACATAATCCTTCATACCATAATGATAATGATGAAAAAAGGTCATTTGCTTGATAGAAACAGTGTAAGCTAAAGCATTCTTCATACAGTCCGTTTTAGCTGTTTACTCCTTCTGAAAAAGCTTTAAAAGTAACAATACTGGTCAAAACGTTGTTGAGTGAATAAGGTTATAAAACTAAACATAATCCTTCATACCATTATGATAATGATGAAAAAAGGTCATTTGCTTGATAGAAACAGTGTAAGCTAAAGCCTTCTTCATACATTCTGTTTTAGCTGTTTACTCCTTCTGCAAAAGCTTTAAAAGTAACAATAATGGTCAAAACGTTGTTGAGTGAATAAGGTTCTAAAACTAAACATAATCCTTCATACCATTATGATAATGATGAAAAAAGGTCATTTGCTTGATAGAAACAGTGTAAGCTAAAGCATTCCTCTTAAATTCCGTTTTAGCTGTTTACTCCGTCTGCAAAAGCTTTAAAAGTAACAAAAATGGTCAAAACGTTGTTGAGTGAATAAGGTTCTAAAAGTAAACATAATCCTTCATACCATTATGATAATGATGAAAAAAGGTCATTTGCTTGATAGAAACAGTGTAAGCTAAACATTTCTCTTAAATTCCGTTTTAGCTGTTTACTCCTTCTGCAAGAGCTTTGACAGTAACAAAAATGGTCAAGACGTTGTTGAGTGAATAAGGTTCTAAAACTAAACATAATCCTTCATACCATTATGATAATGATGAAAAAAGGTAATTTGCTTGATAGAAACAGTGTAAGCTAAAGCAATCCTCTTACAGTCTGTTTTAGCTGTTTACTACTTTTGCAAGAGCTTTGAAAGTAACAAAAATGGTCAAAACGTTGATGAGTGAATAAGGTTCTAAAACTAAACATAATCCTTCATACCATTATGATAATGATGAAAAAAGGTCATTTGCTTGATAGAAACAGTGTAAGCTAAAGCATTCTTCATACAGTCCGTTTTAGCTGTTTACTTCTTCTGCAAAAGCTTTAAAAGTAACAATAATGGTCAAGACGTTGTTGAGTGAATCTGGTTCTAAAACTAAACATAATCCTTCATACCATAATGATAATGATGAAAAAAGGTCATTTGCTTGATAGAAACAGTGTAAGCTAAACATTCCTCTTAAATTCGTTTTAGCTGTTTACTCCTTCTGGAAAAGCTTTGGAAGTAACAAAAATGGTCAAAACGTTGTTGAGTGAATCTGGTTCTAAAAGTAAACATAATCCTTCATACCATTATGATAATGATGAAAAAAGGTCATTTGCTTGATAGAAACAGTGTAAGCTAAACATTCCTCTTAAATTCCGTTTTAGCTGTTTACTCCTTCTGCAAGAGCTTTGACAGTAAAAAAAATGGTCAAGACGTTGTTGAGTGAATCTGGTTCTAAAACTAAACATAATCCTTCATACCATAATGATAATGATGAAAAAAGGTCATTTGCTTGATAGAAACAGTGTAAGCTAAAGCAATCCTCTTACAGTCTGTTTTAGCTGTTTACTCCTTTTGCAAGAGCTTTGAAGGTAACAAAAATGGTCAAAACGTTGTTGAGTGAATAAGGTTCTAAAACTAAACATAATCCTTCATACCATTATGATAATGATGAAAAAAGGTCATTTGCTTGATAGAAACAGTGTAAGCTAAAGCCTTCTTCATACATTCTGTTTTAGCTGTTTACTCCTTCTGAGAAAGCTTTAAAAGTAACAATAATGGTCAAAACGTTGTTGAGTGAATAAGGTTCTAAAACTAAACATAATCCTTCATACCATTATGATAATGATGAAAAAAGGTCATTTGCTTGATAGAAACAGTGTAAGCTAAAGCATTCTTCATACAGTCCGTTTTAGCTGTTTACTCCTTCTGAAAAAGCTTTAAAAGTAACAATAATGGTCAAAACGTTGTTGAGTGAATAAGGTTCTAAAACTAAACATAATCCTTCATACCATTATGATAATGATGAAAAAAGGTAATTTGCTTGATAGAAACAGTGTAAGCTAAAGCATTCCTCTTACATTCTGTTTTAGCTGTTTACTCCTTCTGAGAAAGCTTTAAAAGTAACAATACTGGTCAAAACGTTGTTGAGTGAATAAGGTTCTAAAACTAAACATAATCCTTCATACCATTATGATAATGATGAAAAAAGGTCATTTGCTTGATAGAAACAGTGTAAGCTAAAGCCTTCTTCATACATTCTGTTTTAGCTGTTTACTCCTTCTGCAAAAGCTTTAAAAGTAACAATAATGGTCAAAACGTTGTTGAGTGAATAAGGTTCTAAAACTAAACATAATCCTTCATACCATTATGATAATGATGAAAAAAGGTCATTTGCTTGATAGAAACAGTGTAAGCTAAAGCATTCCTCTTAAATTCCGTTTTAGCTGTTTACTCCGTCTGCAAAAGCTTTAAAAGTAACAAAAATGGTCAAAACGTTGTTGAGTGAATAAGGTTCTAAAAGTAAACATAATCCTTCATACCATTATGATAATGATGAAAAAAGGTCATTTGCTTGATAGAAACAGTGTAAGCTAAACATTTCTCTTAAATTCCGTTTTAGCTGTTTACTCTTTCTGCAAGAGCTTTGACAGTAACAAAAATGGTCAAGACGTTGTTGAGTGAATCTGGTTCTAAAACTAAACATAATCCTTCATACCATAATGATAATGTTGAAAAAAGGTAATTTGCTTGATAGAAACAGTGTAAGCTAAAGCAATCCTCTTACAGTCTGTTTTAGCTGTTTACTACTTTTGCAAGAGCTTTGAAAGTAACAAAAATGGTCAAAACGTTGATGAGTGAATAAGGTTCTAAAACTAAACATAATCCTTCATACCATTATGATAATGATGAAAAAAGGTCATTTGCTTGATAGAAACAGTGTAAGCTAAAGCATTCTTCATACAGTCCGTTTTAGCTGTTTACTTCTTCTGCAAAAGCTTTAAAAGTAACAATAATGGTCAAGACGTTGTTGAGTGAATCTGGTTCTAAAACTAAACATAATCCTTCATACCATTATGATAATGATGAAAAAAGGTCATTTGCTTGATAGAAACAGTGTAAGCTAAACATTCCTGTTAAATTCGTTTTAGCTGTTTACTCCTTCTGGAAAAGCTTTGGAAGTAACAAAAATGGTCAAAACGTTGTTGAGTGAATCTGGTTCTAAAAGTAAACATAATCCTTCATACCATTATGATAATGATGAAAAAAGGTCATTTGCTTGATAGAAACAGTGTAAGCTAAACATTCCTCTTAAATTCCGTTTTAGCTGTTTACTCCTTCTGCAAGAGCTTTGACAGTAAAAAAAATGGTCAAGACGTTGTTGAGTGAATCTGGTTCTAAAACTAAACATAATCCTTCATACCATAATGATAATGATGAAAAAACGTCATTTGCTTGATAGAAACAGTGTAAGCTAAAGCAATCCTCTTACAGTCTGTTTTAGCTGTTTACTCCTTTTGCAAGAGCTTTGAAGGTAACAAAAATGGTCAAAACGTTGTTGAGTGAATCTGATTCTAAAACTAAACATAATCCTTCATACCATAATGATAATGTTGAAAAAAGGTAATTTGCTTGATTGAAACAGTGTAAGTTAAAGCAATCCTCTTACAGTCTGTTTTAGCTGTTTACTCCTTTTGCAAGAGCTTTAAAAGTAACAATACTGGTCAAAACGTTGTTGAGTGAATAAGGTTCTAAAACTAAACATAATCCTTCATACCATTATGATAATGATGAAAAAAGGTCATTTGCTTGATAGAAACAGTGTAAGCTAAAGCCTTCTTCATACATTCTGTTTTAGCTGTTTACTCCTTCTGAGAAAGCTTTAAAAGTAACAATAATGGTCAAAACGTTGTTGAGTGAATAAGGTTCTAAAACTAAACATAATCCTTCATACCATTATGATAATGATGAAAAAAGGTCATTTGCTTGATAGAAACAGTGTAAGCTAAAGCATTCTTCATACAGTCCGTTTTAGCTGTTTACTCCTTCTGAAAAAGCTTTAAAAGTAACAATAATGGTCAAAACGTTGTTGAGTGAATAAGGTTCTAAAACTAAACATAATCCTTCATACCATTATGATAATGATGAAAAAAGGTAATTTGCTTGATAGAAACAGTGTAAGCTAAAGCATTCCTCTTACATTCCGTTTTAGCTGTTTACTCCTTCTGAGAAAGCTTTAAAAGTAACAATACTGGTCAAAACGTTGTTGAGTGAATAAGGTTCTAAAACTAAACATAATCCTTCATACCATTATGATAATGATGAAAAAAGGTCATTTGCTTGATAGAAACAGTGTAAGCTAAAGCCTTCTTCATACATTCTGTTTTAGCTGTTTACTCCTTCTGCAAAAGCTTTAAAAGTAACAATAATGGTCAAAACGTTGTTGAGTGAATAAGGTTCTAAAACTAAACATAATCCTTCATACCATTATGATAATGATGAAAAAAGGTCATTTGCTTGATAGAAACAGTGTAAGCTAAAGCATTCCTCTTAAATTCCGTTTTAGCTGTTTACTCCGTCTGCAAAAGCTTTAAAAGTAACAAAAATGGTCAAAACGTTGTTGAGTGAATAAGGTTCTAAAAGTAAACATAATCCTTCATACCATTATGATAATGATGAAAAAAGGTCATTTGCTTGATAGAAACAGTGTAAGCTAAACATTTCTCTTAAATTCCGTTTTAGCTGTTTACTCCTTCTGCAAGAGCTTTGACAGTAAAAAAAATGGTCAAGACGTTGTTGAGTGAATCTGGTTCTAAAACTAAACATAATCCTTCATACCATAATGATAATGATGAAAAAAGGTCATTTGCTTGATAGAAACAGTGTAAGCTAAAGCAATCCTCTTACAGTCTGTTTTAGCTGTTTACTCCTTTTGCAAGAGCTTTGAAGGTAACAAAAATGGTCAAAACGTTGTTGAGTGAATCTGATTCTAAAACTAAACATAATCCTTCATACCATAATGATAATGTTGAAAAAAGGTAATTTGCTTGATAGAAACAGTGTAAGCTAAAGCAATCCTCTTACAGTCTGTTTTAGCTGTTTACTACTTTTGCAAGAGCTTTGAAAGTAACAAAAATGGTCAAAACGTTGATGAGTGAATAAGGTTCTAAAACTAAACATAATCCTTCATACCATTATGATAATGATGAAAAAAGGTCATTTGCTTGATAGAAACAGTGTAAGCTAAAGCATTCTTCATACAGTCCGTTTTAGCTGTTTACTTCTTCTGCAAAAGCTTTAAAAGTAACAATAATGGTCAAGACGTTGTTGAGTGAATCTGGTTCTAAAACTAAACATAATCCTTCATACCATTATGATAATGATGAAAAAAGGTCATTTGCTTGATAGAAACAGTGTAAGCTAAAGCATTCTTCATACAGTCCGTTTTAGCTGTTTACTTCTTCTGCAAAAGCTTTAAAAGTAACAATAATGGTCAAGACGTTGTTGAGTGAATCTGGTTCTAAAACTAAACATAATCCTTCATACCATTATGATAATGATGAAAAAAGGTCATTTGCTTGATAGAAACAGTGTAAGCTAAACATTCCTCTTAAATTCGTTTTAGCTGTTTACTCCTTCTGGAAAAGCTTTGGAAGTAACAAAAATGGTCAAAACGTTGTTGAGTGAATCTGGTTCTAAAAGTAAACATAATCCTTCATACCATTATGATAATGATGAAAAAAGGTCATTTGCTTGATAGAAACAGTGTAAGCTAAACATTCCTCTTAAATTCCGTTTTAGCTGTTTACTCCTTCTGCAAGAGCTTTGACAGTAAAAAAAATGGTCAAGACGTTGTTGAGTGAATCTGGTTCTAAAACTAAACATAATCCTTCATACCATAATGATAATGATGAAAAAAGGTCATTTGCTTGATAGAAACAGTGTAAGCTAAAGCAATCCTCTTACAGTCTGTTTTAGCTGTTTACTCCTTTTGCAAGAGCTTTGAAGGTAACAAAAATGGTCAAAACGTTGTTGAGTGAATAAGGTTCTAAAACTAAACATAATCCTTCATACCATTATGATAATGATGAAAAAAGGTCATTTGCTTGATAGAAACAGTGTAAGCTAAAGCCTTCTTCATACATTCTGTTTTAGCTGTTTACTCCTTCTGAGAAAGCTTTAAAAGTAACAATAATGGTCAAAACGTTGTTGAGTGAATAAGGTTCTAAAACTAAACATAATCCTTCATACCATTATGATAATGATGAAAAAAGGTCATTTGCTTGATAGAAACAGTGTAAGCTAAAGCATTCTTCATACAGTCCGTTTTAGCTGTTTACTCCTTCTGAAAAAGCTTTAAAAGTAACAATAATGGTCAAAACGTTGTTGAGTGAATAAGGTTCTAAAACTAAACATAATCCTTCATACCATTATGATAATGATGAAAAAAGGTAATTTGCTTGATAGAAACAGTGTAAGCTAAAGCATTCCTCTTACATTCTGTTTTAGCTGTTTACTCCTTCTGAGAAAGCTTTAAAAGTAACAATACTGGTCAAAACGTTGTTGAGTGAATAAGGTTCTAAAACTAAACATAATCCTTCATACCATTATGATAATGATGAAAAAAGGTCATTTGCTTGATAGAAACAGTGTAAGCTAAAGCCTTCTTCATACATTCTGTTTTAGCTGTTTACTCCTTCTGCAAAAGCTTTAAAAGTAACAATAATGGTCAAAACGTTGTTGAGTGAATAAGGTTCTAAAACTAAACATAATCCTTCATACCATTATGATAATGATGAAAAAAGGTCATTTGCTTGATAGAAACAGTGTAAGCTAAAGCATTCCTCTTAAATTCCGTTTTAGCTGTTTACTCCGTCTGCAAAAGCTTTAAAAGTAACAAAAATGGTCAAAACGTTGTTGAGTGAATAAGGTTCTAAAAGTAAACATAATCCTTCATACCATTATGATAATGATGAAAAAAGGTCATTTGCTTGATAGAAACAGTGTAAGCTAAACATTTCTCTTAAATTCCGTTTTAGCTGTTTACTCTTTCTGCAAGAGCTTTGACAGTAACAAAAATGGTCAAAACGTTGTTGAGTGAATAAGGTTCTAAAAGTAAACATAATCCTTCATACCATAATGATAATGTTGAAAAAAGGTAATTTGCTTGATAGAAACAGTGTAAGCTAAAGCAATCCTCTTACAGTCTGTTTTAGCTGTTTACTACTTTTGCAAGAGCTTTGAAAGTAACAAAAATGGTCAAAACGTTGATGAGTGAATAAGGTTCTAAAACTAAACATAATCCTTCATACCATTATGATAATGATGAAAAAAGGTCATTTGCTTGATAGAAACAGTGTAAGCTAAAGCATTCTTCATACAGTCCGTTTTAGCTGTTTACTTCTTCTGCAAAAGCTTTAAAAGTAACAATAATGGTCAAGACGTTGTTGAGTGAATCTGGTTCTAAAACTAAACATAATCCTTCATACCATTATGATAATGATGAAAAAAGGTCATTTGCTTGATAGAAACAGTGTAAGCTAAACATTCCTCTTAAATTCGTTTTAGCTGTTTACTCCTTCTGGAAAAGCTTTGGAAGTAACAAAAATGGTCAAAACGTTGTTGAGTGAATCTGGTTCTAAAAGTAAACATAATCCTTCATACCATTATGATAATGATGAAAAAAGGTCATTTGCTTGATAGAAACAGTGTAAGCTAAACATTCCTCTTAAATTCCGTTTTAGCTGTTTACTCCTTCTGCAAGAGCTTTGACAGTAAAAAAAATGGTCAAGACGTTGTTGAGTGAATCTGGTTCTAAAACTAAACATAATCCTTCATACCATAATGATAATGATGAAAAAAGGTCATTTGCTTGATAGAAACAGTGTAAGCTAAAGCAATCCTCTTACAGTCTGTTTTAGCTGTTTACTCCTTTTGCAAGAGCTTTGAAGGTAACAAAAATGGTCAAAACGTTGTTGAGTGAATCTGATTCTAAAACTAAACATAATCCTTCATACCATAATGATAATGTTGAAAAAAGGTAATTTGCTTGATTGAAACAGTGTAAGTTAAAGCAATCCTCTTACAGTCTGTTTTAGCTGTTTACTCCTTTTGCAAGAGCTTTAAAAGTAACAATACTGGTCAAAACGTTGTTGAGTGAATAAGGTTCTAAAACTAAACATAATCCTTCATACCATTATGATAATGATGAAAAAAGGTCATTTGCTTGATAGAAACAGTGTAAGCTAAAGCCTTCTTCATACATTCTGTTTTAGCTGTTTACTCCTTCTGAGAAAGCTTTAAAAGTAACAATAATGGTCAAAACGTTGTTGAGTGAATAAGGTTCTAAAACTAAACATAATCCTTCATACCATTATGATAATGATGAAAAAAGGTCATTTGCTTGATAGAAACAGTGTAAGCTAAAGCATTCTTCATACAGTCCGTTTTAGCTGTTTACTCCTTCTGAAAAAGCTTTAAAAGTAACAATAATGGTCAAAACGTTGTTGAGTGAATAAGGTTCTAAAACTAAACATAATCCTTCATACCATTATGATAATGATGAAAAAAGGTAATTTGCTTGATAGAAACAGTGTAAGCTAAAGCATTCCTCTTACATTCCGTTTTAGCTGTTTACTCCTTCTGAGAAAGCTTTAAAAGTAACAATACTGGTCAAAACGTTGTTGAGTGAATAAGGTTCTAAAACTAAACATAATCCTTCATACCATTATGATAATGATGAAAAAAGGTCATTTGCTTGATAGAAACAGTGTAAGCTAAAGCCTTCTTCATACATTCTGTTTTAGCTGTTTACTCCTTCTGCAAAAGCTTTAAAAGTAACAATAATGGTCAAAACGTTGTTGAGTGAATAAGGTTCTAAAACTAAACATAATCCTTCATACCATTATGATAATGATGAAAAAAGGTCATTTGCTTGATAGAAACAGTGTAAGCTAAAGCATTCCTCTTAAATTCCGTTTTAGCTGTTTACTCCGTCTGCAAAAGCTTTAAAAGTAACAAAAATGGTCAAAACGTTGTTGAGTGAATAAGGTTCTAAAAGTAAACATAATCCTTCATACCATTATGATAATGATGAAAAAAGGTCATTTGCTTGATAGAAACAGTGTAAGCTAAACATTTCTCTTAAATTCCGTTTTAGCTGTTTACTCTTTCTGCAAGAGCTTTGACAGTAACAAAAATGGTCAAGACGTTGTTGAGTGAATCTGGTTCTAAAACTAAACATAATCCTTCATACCATAATGATAATGTTGAAAAAAGGTAATTTGCTTGATAGAAATAGTGTAAGCTAAAGCAATCCTCTTACAGTCTGTTATAGCTGTTTACTACTTTTGCAAGAGCTTTGAAAGTAACAAAAATGGTCAAAACGTTGATGAGTGAATAAGGTTCTAAAACTAAACATAATCCTTCATACCATTATGATAATGATGAAAAAAGGTCATTTGCTTGATAGAAACAGTGTAAGCTAAAGCATTCTTCATACAGTCCGTTTTAGCTGTTTACTTCTTCTGCAAAAGCTTTAAAAGTAACAATAATGGTCAAGACGTTGTTGAGTGAATCTGGTTCTAAAACTAAACATAATCCTTCATACCATTATGATAATGATGAAAAAAGGTCATTTGCTTGATAGAAACAGTGTAAGCTAAACATTCCTCTTAAATTCGTTTTAGCTGTTTACTCCTTCTGGAAAAGCTTTGGAAGTAACAAAAATGGTCAAAACGTTGTTGAGTGAATCTGGTTCTAAAAGTAAACATAATCCTTCATACCATTATGATAATGATGAAAAAAGGTCATTTGCTTGATAGAAACAGTGTAAGCTAAACATTCCTCTTAAATTCCGTTTTAGCTGTTTACTCCTTCTGCAAGAGCTTTGACAGTAAAAAAAATGGTCAAGACGTTGTTGAGTGAATCTGGTTCTAAAACTAAACATAATCCTTCATACCATAATGATAATGATGAAAAAAGGTCATTTGCTTGATAGAAACAGTGTAAGCTAAAGCAATCCTCTTACAGTCTGTTTAAGCTGTTTACTCCTTTTGCAAGAGCTTTGAAGGTAACAAAAATGGTCAAAACGTTGTTGAGTGAATAAGGTTCTAAAACTAAACATAATCCTTCATACCATTATGATAATGATGAAAAAAGGTCATTTGCTTGATAGAAACAGTGTAAGCTAAAGCCTTCTTCATACATTCTGTTTTAGCTGTTTACTCCTTCTGAGAAAGCTTTAAAAGTAACAATAATGGTCAAAACGTTGTTGAGTGAATAAGGTTCTAAAACTAAACATAATCCTTCATACCATTATGATAATGATGAAAAAAGGTCATTTGCTTGATAGAAACAGTGTAAGCTAAAGCATTCTTCATACAGTCCGTTTTAGCTGTTTACTCCTTCTGAAAAAGCTTTAAAAGTAACAATAATGGTCAAAACGTTGTTGAGTGAATAAGGTTCTAAAACTAAACATAATCCTTCATACCATTATGATAATGATGAAAAAAGGTAATTTGCTTGATAGAAACAGTGTAAGCTAAAGCATTCCTCTTACATTCTGTTTTAGCTGTTTACTCCTTCTGAGAAAGCTTTAAAAGTAACAATACTGGTCAAAACGTTGTTGAGTGAATAAGGTTCTAAAACTAAACATAATCCTTCATACCATTATGATAATGATGAAAAAAGGTCATTTGCTTGATAGAAACAGTGTAAGCTAAAGCCTTCTTCATACATTCTGTTTTAGCTGTTTACTCCTTCTGCAAAAGCTTTAAAAGTAACAATAATGGTCAAAACGTTGTTGAGTGAATAAGGTTCTAAAACTAAACATAATCCTTCATACCATTATGATAATGATGAAAAAAGGTCATTTGCTTGATAGAAACAGTGTAAGCTAAAGCATTCCTCTTAAATTCCGTTTTAGCTGTTTACTCCGTCTGCAAAAGCTTTAAAAGTAACAAAAATGGTCAAAACGTTGTTGAGTGAATAAGGTTCTAAAAGTAAACATAATCCTTCATACCATTATGATAATGATGAAAAAAGGTCATTTGCTTGATAGAAACAGTGTAAGCTAAACATTTCTCTTAAATTCCGTTTTAGCTGTTTACTCTTTCTGCAAGAGCTTTGACAGTAACAAAAATGGTCAAGACGTTGTTGAGTGAATCTGGTTCTAAAACTAAACATAATCCTTCATACCATAATGATAATGTTGAAAAAAGGTAATTTGCTTGATAGAAACAGTGTAAGCTAAAGCAATCCTCTTACAGTCTGTTTTAGCTGTTTACTACTTTTGCAAGAGCTTTGAAAGTAACAAAAATGGTCAAAACGTTGATGAGTGAATAAGGTTCTAAAACTAAACATAATCCTTCATACCATTATGATAATGATGAAAAAAGGTCATTTGCTTGATAGAAACAGTGTAAGCTAAAGCATTCTTCATACAGTCCGTTTTAGCTGTTTACTTCTTCTGCAAAAGCTTTAAAAGTAACAATAATGGTCAAGACGTTGTTGAGTGAATCTGGTTCTAAAACTAAACATAATCCTTCATACCATTATGATAATGATGAAAAAAGGTCATTTGCTTGATAGAAACAGTGTAAGCTAAACATTCCTGTTAAATTCGTTTTAGCTGTTTACTCCTTCTGGAAAAGCTTTGGAAGTAACAAAAATGGTCAAAACGTTGTTGAGTGAATCTGGTTCTAAAAGTAAACATAATCCTTCATACCATTATGATAATGATGAAAAAAGGTCATTTGCTTGATAGAAACAGTGTAAGCTAAACATTCCTCTTAAATTCCGTTTTAGCTGTTTACTCCTTCTGCAAGAGCTTTGACAGTAAAAAAAATGGTCAAGACGTTGTTGAGTGAATCTGGTTCTAAAACTAAACATAATCCTTCATACCATAATGATAATGATGAAAAAACGTCATTTGCTTGATAGAAACAGTGTAAGCTAAAGCAATCCTCTTACAGTCTGTTTTAGCTGTTTACTCCTTTTGCAAGAGCTTTGAAGGTAACAAAAATGGTCAAAACGTTGTTGAGTGAATCTGATTCTAAAACTAAACATAATCCTTCATACCATAATGATAATGTTGAAAAAAGGTAATTTGCTTGATTGAAACAGTGTAAGTTAAAGCAATCCTCTTACAGTCTGTTTTAGCTGTTTACTCCTTTTGCAAGAGCTTTAAAAGTAACAATACTGGTCAAAACGTTGTTGAGTGAATAAGGTTCTAAAACTAAACATAATCCTTCATACCATTATGATAATGATGAAAAAAGGTCATTTGCTTGATAGAAACAGTGTAAGCTAAAGCCTTCTTCATACATTCTGTTTTAGCTGTTTACTCCTTCTGAGAAAGCTTTAAAAGTAACAATAATGGTCAAAACGTTGTTGAGTGAATAAGGTTCTAAAACTAAACATAATCCTTCATACCATTATGATAATGATGAAAAAAGGTCATTTGCTTGATAGAAACAGTGTAAGCTAAAGCATTCTTCATACAGTCCGTTTTAGCTGTTTACTCCTTCTGAAAAAGCTTTAAAAGTAACAATAATGGTCAAAACGTTGTTGAGTGAATAAGGTTCTAAAACTAAACATAATCCTTCATACCATTATGATAATGATGAAAAAAGGTAATTTGCTTGATAGAAACAGTGTAAGCTAAAGCATTCCTCTTACATTCCGTTTTAGCTGTTTACTCCTTCTGAGAAAGCTTTAAAAGTAACAATACTGGTCAAAACGTTGTTGAGTGAATAAGGTTCTAAAACTAAACATAATCCTTCATACCATTATGATAATGATGAAAAAAGGTCATTTGCTTGATAGAAACAGTGTAAGCTAAAGCCTTCTTCATACATTCTGTTTTAGCTGTTTACTCCTTCTGCAAAAGCTTTAAAAGTAACAATAATGGTCAAAACGTTGTTGAGTGAATAAGGTTCTAAAACTAAACATAATCCTTCATACCATTATGATAATGATGAAAAAAGGTCATTTGCTTGATAGAAACAGTGTAAGCTAAAGCATTCCTCTTAAATTCCGTTTTAGCTGTTTACTCCGTCTGCAAAAGCTTTAAAAGTAACAAAAATGGTCAAAACGTTGTTGAGTGAATAAGGTTCTAAAAGTAAACATAATCCTTCATACCATTATGATAATGATGAAAAAAGGTCATTTGCTTGATAGAAACAGTGTAAGCTAAACATTTCTCTTAAATTCCGTTTTAGCTGTTTACTCCTTCTGCAAGAGCTTTGACAGTAAAAAAAATGGTCAAGACGTTGTTGAGTGAATCTGGTTCTAAAACTAAACATAATCCTTCATACCATAATGATAATGATGAAAAAAGGTCATTTGCTTGATAGAAACAGTGTAAGCTAAAGCAATCCTCTTACAGTCTGTTTTAGCTGTTTACTCCTTTTGCAAGAGCTTTGAAGGTAACAAAAATGGTCAAAACGTTGTTGAGTGAATCTGATTCTAAAACTAAACATAATCCTTCATACCATAATGATAATGTTGAAAAAAGGTAATTTGCTTGATAGAAACAGTGTAAGCTAAAGCAATCCTCTTACAGTCTGTTTTAGCTGTTTACTACTTTTGCAAGAGCTTTGAAAGTAACAAAAATGGTCAAAACGTTGATGAGTGAATAAGGTTCTAAAACTAAACATAATCCTTCATACCATTATGATAATGATGAAAAAAGGTCATTTGCTTGATAGAAACAGTGTAAGCTAAAGCATTCTTCATACAGTCCGTTTTAGCTGTTTACTTCTTCTGCAAAAGCTTTAAAAGTAACAATAATGGTCAAGACGTTGTTGAGTGAATCTGGTTCTAAAACTAAACATAATCCTTCATACCATTATGATAATGATGAAAAAAGGTCATTTGCTTGATAGAAACAGTGTAAGCTAAAGCATTCTTCATACAGTCCGTTTTAGCTGTTTACTTCTTCTGCAAAAGCTTTAAAAGTAACAATAATGGTCAAGACGTTGTTGAGTGAATCTGGTTCTAAAACTAAACATAATCCTTCATACCATTATGATAATGATGAAAAAAGGTCATTTGCTTGATAGAAACAGTGTAAGCTAAACATTCCTCTTAAATTCGTTTTAGCTGTTTACTCCTTCTGGAAAAGCTTTGGAAGTAACAAAAATGGTCAAAACGTTGTTGAGTGAATCTGGTTCTAAAAGTAAACATAATCCTTCATACCATTATGATAATGATGAAAAAAGGTCATTTGCTTGATAGAAACAGTGTAAGCTAAACATTCCTCTTAAATTCCGTTTTAGCTGTTTACTCCTTCTGCAAGAGCTTTGACAGTAAAAAAAATGGTCAAGACGTTGTTGAGTGAATCTGGTTCTAAAACTAAACATAATCCTTCATACCATAATGATAATGATGAAAAAAGGTCATTTGCTTGATAGAAACAGTGTAAGCTAAAGCAATCCTCTTACAGTCTGTTTTAGCTGTTTACTCCTTTTGCAAGAGCTTTGAAGGTAACAAAAATGGTCAAAACGTTGTTGAGTGAATAAGGTTCTAAAACTAAACATAATCCTTCATACCATTATGATAATGATGAAAAAAGGTCATTTGCTTGATAGAAACAGTGTAAGCTAAAGCCTTCTTCATACATTCTGTTTTAGCTGTTTACTCCTTCTGAGAAAGCTTTAAAAGTAACAATAATGGTCAAAACGTTGTTGAGTGAATAAGGTTCTAAAACTAAACATAATCCTTCATACCATTATGATAATGATGAAAAAAGGTCATTTGCTTGATAGAAACAGTGTAAGCTAAAGCATTCTTCATACAGTCCGTTTTAGCTGTTTACTCCTTCTGAAAAAGCTTTAAAAGTAACAATAATGGTCAAAACGTTGTTGAGTGAATAAGGTTCTAAAACTAAACATAATCCTTCATACCATTATGATAATGATGAAAAAAGGTAATTTGCTTGATAGAAACAGTGTAAGCTAAAGCATTCCTCTTACATTCTGTTTTAGCTGTTTACTCCTTCTGAGAAAGCTTTAAAAGTAACAATACTGGTCAAAACGTTGTTGAGTGAATAAGGTTCTAAAACTAAACATAATCCTTCATACCATTATGATAATGATGAAAAAAGGTCATTTGCTTGATAGAAACAGTGTAAGCTAAAGCCTTCTTCATACATTCTGTTTTAGCTGTTTACTCCTTCTGCAAAAGCTTTAAAAGTAACAATAATGGTCAAAACGTTGTTGAGTGAATAAGGTTCTAAAACTAAACATAATCCTTCATACCATTATGATAATGATGAAAAAAGGTCATTTGCTTGATAGAAACAGTGTAAGCTAAAGCATTCCTCTTAAATTCCGTTTTAGCTGTTTACTCCGTCTGCAAAAGCTTTAAAAGTAACAAAAATGGTCAAAACGTTGTTGAGTGAATAAGGTTCTAAAAGTAAACATAATCCTTCATACCATTATGATAATGATGAAAAAAGGTCATTTGCTTGATAGAAACAGTGTAAGCTAAACATTTCTCTTAAATTCCGTTTTAGCTGTTTACTCTTTCTGCAAGAGCTTTGACAGTAACAAAAATGGTCAAAACGTTGTTGAGTGAATAAGGTTCTAAAAGTAAACATAATCCTTCATACCATAATGATAATGTTGAAAAAAGGTAATTTGCTTGATAGAAACAGTGTAAGCTAAAGCAATCCTCTTACAGTCTGTTTTAGCTGTTTACTACTTTTGCAAGAGCTTTGAAAGTAACAAAAATGGTCAAAACGTTGATGAGTGAATAAGGTTCTAAAACTAAACATAATCCTTCATACCATTATGATAATGATGAAAAAAGGTCATTTGCTTGATAGAAACAGTGTAAGCTAAAGCATTCTTCATACAGTCCGTTTTAGCTGTTTACTTCTTCTGCAAAAGCTTTAAAAGTAACAATAATGGTCAAGACGTTGTTGAGTGAATCTGGTTCTAAAACTAAACATAATCCTTCATACCATTATGATAATGATGAAAAAAGGTCATTTGCTTGATAGAAACAGTGTAAGCTAAACATTCCTCTTAAATTCGTTTTAGCTGTTTACTCCTTCTGGAAAAGCTTTGGAAGTAACAAAAATGGTCAAAACGTTGTTGAGTGAATCTGGTTCTAAAAGTAAACATAATCCTTCATACCATTATGATAATGATGAAAAAAGGTCATTTGCTTGATAGAAACAGTGTAAGCTAAACATTCCTCTTAAATTCCGTTTTAGCTGTTTACTCCTTCTGCAAGAGCTTTGACAGTAAAAAAAATGGTCAAGACGTTGTTGAGTGAATCTGGTTCTAAAACTAAACATAATCCTTCATACCATAATGATAATGATGAAAAAAGGTCATTTGCTTGATAGAAACAGTGTAAGCTAAAGCAATCCTCTTACAGTCTGTTTTAGCTGTTTACTCCTTTTGCAAGAGCTTTGAAGGTAACAAAAATGGTCAAAACGTTGTTGAGTGAATCTGATTCTAAAACTAAACATAATCCTTCATACCATAATGATAATGTTGAAAAAAGGTAATTTGCTTGATTGAAACAGTGTAAGTTAAAGCAATCCTCTTACAGTCTGTTTTAGCTGTTTACTCCTTTTGCAAGAGCTTTAAAAGTAACAATACTGGTCAAAACGTTGTTGAGTGAATAAGGTTCTAAAACTAAACATAATCCTTCATACCATTATGATAATGATGAAAAAAGGTCATTTGCTTGATAGAAACAGTGTAAGCTAAACATTCCTCTTAAATTCGTTTTAGCTGTTTACTCCTTCTGGAAAAGCTTTGGAAGTAACAAAAATGGTCAAAACGTTGTTGAGTGAATCTGGTTCTAAAAGTAAACATAATCCTTCATACCATTATGATAATGATGAAAAAAGGTCATTTGCTTGATAGAAACAGTGTAAGCTAAACATTCCTCTTAAATTCCGTTTTAGCTGTTTACTCCTTCTGCAAGAGCTTTGACAGTAAAAAAAATGGTCAAGACGTTGTTGAGTGAATCTGGTTCTAAAACTAAACATAATCCTTCATACCATAATGATAATGATGAAAAAAGGTCATTTGCTTGATAGAAACAGTGTAAGCTAAAGCAATCCTCTTACAGTCTGTTTTAGCTGTTTACTCCTTTTGCAAGAGCTTTGAAGGTAACAAAAATGGTCAAAACGTTGTTGAGTGAATAAGGTTCTAAAACTAAACATAATCCTTCATACCATTATGATAATGATGAAAAAAGGTCATTTGCTTGATAGAAACAGTGTAAGCTAAAGCCTTCTTCATACATTCTGTTTTAGCTGTTTACTCCTTCTGAGAAAGCTTTAAAAGTAACAATAATGGTCAAAACGTTGTTGAGTGAATAAGGTTCTAAAACTAAACATAATCCTTCATACCATTATGATAATGATGAAAAAAGGTCATTTGCTTGATAGAAACAGTGTAAGCTAAAGCATTCTTCATACAGTCCGTTTTAGCTGTTTACTCCTTCTGAAAAAGCTTTAAAAGTAACAATAATGGTCAAAACGTTGTTGAGTGAATAAGGTTCTAAAACTAAACATAATCCTTCATACCATTATGATAATGATGAAAAAAGGTAATTTGCTTGATAGAAACAGTGTAAGCTAAAGCATTCCTCTTACATTCTGTTTTAGCTGTTTACTCCTTCTGAGAAAGCTTTAAAAGTAACAATACTGGTCAAAACGTTGTTGAGTGAATAAGGTTCTAAAACTAAACATAATCCTTCATACCATTATGATAATGATGAAAAAAGGTCATTTGCTTGATAGAAACAGTGTAAGCTAAAGCCTTCTTCATACATTCTGTTTTAGCTGTTTACTCCTTCTGCAAAAGCTTTAAAAGTAACAATAATGGTCAAAACGTTGTTGAGTGAATAAGGTTCTAAAACTAAACATAATCCTTCATACCATTATGATAATGATGAAAAAAGGTCATTTGCTTGATAGAAACAGTGTAAGCTAAAGCATTCCTCTTAAATTCCGTTTTAGCTGTTTACTCCGTCTGCAAAAGCTTTAAAAGTAACAAAAATGGTCAAAACGTTGTTGAGTGAATAAGGTTCTAAAAGTAAACATAATCCTTCATACCATTATGATAATGATGAAAAAAGGTCATTTGCTTGATAGAAACAGTGTAAGCTAAACATTTCTCTTAAATTCCGTTTTAGCTGTTTACTCTTTCTGCAAGAGCTTTGACAGTAACAAAAATGGTCAAAACGTTGTTGAGTGAATAAGGTTCTAAAAGTAAACATAATCCTTCATACCATAATGATAATGATGAAAAAAGGTCATTTGCTTGATAGAAACAGTGTAAGCTAAAGCATTCTTCATACAGTCCGTTTTAGCTGTTTACTCCTTCTGAAAAAGCTTTAAAAGTAACAATACTGGTCAAAACGTTGTTGAGTGAATAAGGTTATAAAACTAAACATAATCCTTCATACCATTATGATAATGATGAAAAAAGGTCATTTGCTTGATAGAAACAGTGTAAGCTAAAGCCTTCTTCATACATTCTGTTTTAGCTGTTTACTCCTTCTGCAAAAGCTTTAAAAGTAACAATAATGGTCAAAACGTTGTTGAGTGAATAAGGTTCTAAAACTAAACATAATCCTTCATACCATTATGATAATGATGAAAAAAGGTCATTTGCTTGATAGAAACAGTGTAAGCTAAAGCATTCCTCTTAAATTCCGTTTTAGCTGTTTACTCCGTCTGCAAAAGCTTTAAAAGTAACAAAAATGGTCAAAACGTTGTTGAGTGAATAAGGTTCTAAAAGTAAACATAATCCTTCATACCATTATGATAATGATGAAAAAAGGTCATTTGCTTGATAGAAACAGTGTAAGCTAAACATTTCTCTTAAATTCCGTTTTAGCTGTTTACTCCTTCTGCAAGAGCTTTGACAGTAACAAAAATGGTCAAGACGTTGTTGAGTGAATAAGGTTCTAAAACTAAACATAATCCTTCATACCATTATGATAATGATGAAAAAAGGTAATTTGCTTGATAGAAACAGTGTAAGCTAAAGCAATCCTCTTACAGTCTGTTTTAGCTGTTTACTACTTTTGCAAGAGCTTTGAAAGTAACAAAAATGGTCAAAACGTTGATGAGTGAATAAGGTTCTAAAACTAAACATAATCCTTCATACCATTATGATAATGATGAAAAAAGGTCATTTGCTTGATAGAAACAGTGTAAGCTAAAGCATTCTTCATACAGTCCGTTTTAGCTGTTTACTTCTTCTGCAAAAGCTTTAAAAGTAACAATAATGGTCAAGACGTTGTTGAGTGAATCTGGTTCTAAAACTAAACATAATCCTTCATACCATAATGATAATGATGAAAAAAGGTCATTTGCTTGATAGAAACAGTGTAAGCTAAACATTCCTCTTAAATTCGTTTTAGCTGTTTACTCCTTCTGGAAAAGCTTTGGAAGTAACAAAAATGGTCAAAACGTTGTTGAGTGAATCTGGTTCTAAAAGTAAACATAATCCTTCATACCATTATGATAATGATGAAAAAAGGTCATTTGCTTGATAGAAACAGTGTAAGCTAAACATTCCTCTTAAATTCCGTTTTAGCTGTTTACTCCTTCTGCAAGAGCTTTGACAGTAAAAAAAATGGTCAAGACGTTGTTGAGTGAATCTGGTTCTAAAACTAAACATAATCCTTCATACCATAATGATAATGATGAAAAAAGGTCATTTGCTTGATAGAAACAGTGTAAGCTAAAGCAATCCTCTTACAGTCTGTTTTAGCTGTTTACTCCTTTTGCAAGAGCTTTGAAGGTAACAAAAATGGTCAAAACGTTGTTGAGTGAATAAGGTTCTAAAACTAAACATAATCCTTCATACCATTATGATAATGATGAAAAAAGGTCATTTGCTTGATAGAAACAGTGTAAGCTAAAGCCTTCTTCATACATTCTGTTTTAGCTGTTTACTCCTTCTGAGAAAGCTTTAAAAGTAACAATAATGGTCAAAACGTTGTTGAGTGAATAAGGTTCTAAAACTAAACATAATCCTTCATACCATTATGATAATGATGAAAAAAGGTCATTTGCTTGATAGAAACAGTGTAAGCTAAAGCATTCTTCATACAGTCCGTTTTAGCTGTTTACTCCTTCTGAAAAAGCTTTAAAAGTAACAATAATGGTCAAAACGTTGTTGAGTGAATAAGGTTCTAAAACTAAACATAATCCTTCATACCATTATGATAATGATGAAAAAAGGTAATTTGCTTGATAGAAACAGTGTAAGCTAAAGCATTCCTCTTACATTCTGTTTTAGCTGTTTACTCCTTCTGAGAAAGCTTTAAAAGTAACAATACTGGTCAAAACGTTGTTGAGTGAATAAGGTTCTAAAACTAAACATAATCCTTCATACCATTATGATAATGATGAAAAAAGGTCATTTGCTTGATAGAAACAGTGTAAGCTAAAGCCTTCTTCATACATTCTGTTTTAGCTGTTTACTCCTTCTGCAAAAGCTTTAAAAGTAACAATAATGGTCAAAACGTTGTTGAGTGAATAAGGTTCTAAAACTAAACATAATCCTTCATACCATTATGATAATGATGAAAAAAGGTCATTTGCTTGATAGAAACAGTGTAAGCTAAAGCATTCCTCTTAAATTCCGTTTTAGCTGTTTACTCCGTCTGCAAAAGCTTTAAAAGTAACAAAAATGGTCAAAACGTTGTTGAGTGAATAAGGTTCTAAAAGTAAACATAATCCTTCATACCATTATGATAATGATGAAAAAAGGTCATTTGCTTGATAGAAACAGTGTAAGCTAAACATTTCTCTTAAATTCCGTTTTAGCTGTTTACTCTTTCTGCAAGAGCTTTGACAGTAACAAAAATGGTCAAGACGTTGTTGAGTGAATCTGGTTCTAAAACTAAACATAATCCTTCATACCATAATGATAATGTTGAAAAAAGGTAATTTGCTTGATAGAAACAGTGTAAGCTAAAGCAATCCTCTTACAGTCTGTTTTAGCTGTTTACTACTTTTGCAAGAGCTTTGAAAGTAACAAAAATGGTCAAAACGTTGATGAGTGAATAAGGTTCTAAAACTAAACATAATCCTTCATACCATTATGATAATGATGAAAAAAGGTCATTTGCTTGATAGAAACAGTGTAAGCTAAAGCATTCTTCATACAGTCCGTTTTAGCTGTTTACTTCTTCTGCAAAAGCTTTAAAAGTAACAATAATGGTCAAGACGTTGTTGAGTGAATCTGGTTCTAAAACTAAACATAATCCTTCATACCATTATGATAATGATGAAAAAAGGTCATTTGCTTGATAGAAACAGTGTAAGCTAAACATTCCTGTTAAATTCGTTTTAGCTGTTTACTCCTTCTGGAAAAGCTTTGGAAGTAACAAAAATGGTCAAAACGTTGTTGAGTGAATCTGGTTCTAAAAGTAAACATAATCCTTCATACCATTATGATAATGATGAAAAAAGGTCATTTGCTTGATAGAAACAGTGTAAGCTAAACATTCCTCTTAAATTCCGTTTTAGCTGTTTACTCCTTCTGCAAGAGCTTTGACAGTAAAAAAAATGGTCAAGACGTTGTTGAGTGAATCTGGTTCTAAAACTAAACATAATCCTTCATACCATAATGATAATGATGAAAAAACGTCATTTGCTTGATAGAAACAGTGTAAGCTAAAGCAATCCTCTTACAGTCTGTTTTAGCTGTTTACTCCTTTTGCAAGAGCTTTGAAGGTAACAAAAATGGTCAAAACGTTGTTGAGTGAATCTGATTCTAAAACTAAACATAATCCTTCATACCATAATGATAATGTTGAAAAAAGGTAATTTGCTTGATTGAAACAGTGTAAGTTAAAGCAATCCTCTTACAGTCTGTTTTAGCTGTTTACTCCTTTTGCAAGAGCTTTAAAAGTAACAATACTGGTCAAAACGTTGTTGAGTGAATAAGGTTCTAAAACTAAACATAATCCTTCATACCATTATGATAATGATGAAAAAAGGTCATTTGCTTGATAGAAACAGTGTAAGCTAAAGCCTTCTTCATACATTCTGTTTTAGCTGTTTACTCCTTCTGAGAAAGCTTTAAAAGTAACAATAATGGTCAAAACGTTGTTGAGTGAATAAGGTTCTAAAACTAAACATAATCCTTCATACCATTATGATAATGATGAAAAAAGGTCATTTGCTTGATAGAAACAGTGTAAGCTAAAGCATTCTTCATACAGTCCGTTTTAGCTGTTTACTCCTTCTGAAAAAGCTTTAAAAGTAACAATAATGGTCAAAACGTTGTTGAGTGAATAAGGTTATAAAACTAAACATAATCCTTCATACCATTATGATAATGATGAAAAAAGGTCATTTGCTTGATAGAAACAGTGTAAGCTAAAGCCTTCTTCATACATTCTGTTTTAGCTGTTTACTCCTTCTGCAAAAGCTTTAAAAGTAACAATAATGGTCAAAACGTTGTTGAGTGAATAAGGTTCTAAAACTAAACATAATCCTTCATACCATTATGATAATGATGAAAAAAGGTCATTTGCTTGATAGAAACAGTGTAAGCTAAAGCATTCCTCTTAAATTCCGTTTTAGCTGTTTACTCCGTCTGCAAAAGCTTTAAAAGTAACAAAAATGGTCAAAACGTTGTTGAGTGAATAAGGTTCTAAAAGTAAACATAATCCTTCATACCATTATGATAATGATGAAAAAAGGTCATTTGCTTGATAGAAACAGTGTAAGCTAAACATTTCTCTTAAATTCCGTTTTAGCTGTTTACTCCTTCTGCAAGAGCTTTGACAGTAACAAAAATGGTCAAGACGTTGTTGAGTGAATAAGGTTCTAAAACTAAACATAATCCTTCATACCATTATGATAATGATGAAAAAAGGTAATTTGCTTGATAGAAACAGTGTAAGCTAAAGCAATCCTCTTACAGTCTGTTTTAGCTGTTTACTACTTTTGCAAGAGCTTTGAAAGTAACAAAAATGGTCAAAACGTTGATGAGTGAATAAGGTTCTAAAACTAAACATAATCCTTCATACCATTATGATAATGATGAAAAAAGGTCATTTGCTTGATAGAAACAGTGTAAGCTAAAGCATTCTTCATACAGTCCGTTTTAGCTGTTTACTTCTTCTGCAAAAGCTTTAAAAGTAACAATAATGGTCAAGACGTTGTTGAGTGAATCTGGTTCTAAAACTAAACATAATCCTTCATACCATAATGATAATGATGAAAAAAGGTCATTTGCTTGATAGAAACAGTGTAAGCTAAACATTCCTCTTAAATTCGTTTTAGCTGTTTACTCCTTCTGGAAAAGCTTTGGAAGTAACAAAAATGGTCAAAACGTTGTTGAGTGAATCTGGTTCTAAAAGTAAACATAATCCTTCATACCATTATGATAATGATGAAAAAAGGTCATTTGCTTGATAGAAACAGTGTAAGCTAAACATTCCTCTTAAATTCCGTTTTAGCTGTTTACTCCTTCTGCAAGAGCTTTGACAGTAAAAAAAATGGTCAAGACGTTGTTGAGTGAATCTGGTTCTAAAACTAAACATAATCCTTCATACCATAATGATAATGATGAAAAAAGGTCATTTGCTTGATAGAAACAGTGTAAGCTAAAGCAATCCTCTTACAGTCTGTTTTAGCTGTTTACTCCTTTTGCAAGAGCTTTGAAGGTAACAAAAATGGTCAAAACGTTGTTGAGTGAATAAGGTTCTAAAACTAAACATAATCCTTCATACCATTATGATAATGATGAAAAAAGGTCATTTGCTTGATAGAAACAGTGTAAGCTAAAGCCTTCTTCATACATTCTGTTTTAGCTGTTTACTCCTTCTGAGAAAGCTTTAAAAGTAACAATAATGGTCAAAACGTTGTTGAGTGAATAAGGTTCTAAAACTAAACATAATCCTTCATACCATTATGATAATGATGAAAAAAGGTCATTTGCTTGATAGAAACAGTGTAAGCTAAAGCATTCTTCATACAGTCCGTTTTAGCTGTTTACTCCTTCTGAAAAAGCTTTAAAAGTAACAATAATGGTCAAAACGTTGTTGAGTGAATAAGGTTCTAAAACTAAACATAATCCTTCATACCATTATGATAATGATGAAAAAAGGTAATTTGCTTGATAGAAACAGTGTAAGCTAAAGCATTCCTCTTACATTCTGTTTTAGCTGTTTACTCCTTCTGAGAAAGCTTTAAAAGTAACAATACTGGTCAAAACGTTGTTGAGTGAATAAGGTTCTAAAACTAAACATAATCCTTCATACCATTATGATAATGATGAAAAAAGGTCATTTGCTTGATAGAAACAGTGTAAGCTAAAGCCTTCTTCATACATTCTGTTTTAGCTGTTTACTCCTTCTGCAAAAGCTTTAAAAGTAACAATAATGGTCAAAACGTTGTTGAGTGAATAAGGTTCTAAAACTAAACATAATCCTTCATACCATTATGATAATGATGAAAAAAGGTCATTTGCTTGATAGAAACAGTGTAAGCTAAAGCATTCCTCTTAAATTCCGTTTTAGCTGTTTACTCCGTCTGCAAAAGCTTTAAAAGTAACAAAAATGGTCAAAACGTTGTTGAGTGAATAAGGTTCTAAAAGTAAACATAATCCTTCATACCATTATGATAATGATGAAAAAAGGTCATTTGCTTGATAGAAACAGTGTAAGCTAAACATTTCTCTTAAATTCCGTTTTAGCTGTTTACTCTTTCTGCAAGAGCTTTGACAGTAACAAAAATGGTCAAGACGTTGTTGAGTGAATCTGGTTCTAAAACTAAACATAATCCTTCATACCATAATGATAATGTTGAAAAAAGGTAATTTGCTTGATAGAAACAGTGTAAGCTAAAGCAATCCTCTTACAGTCTGTTTTAGCTGTTTACTACTTTTGCAAGAGCTTTGAAAGTAACAAAAATGGTCAAAACGTTGATGAGTGAATAAGGTTCTAAAACTAAACATAATCCTTCATACCATTATGATAATGATGAAAAAAGGTCATTTGCTTGATAGAAACAGTGTAAGCTAAAGCATTCTTCATACAGTCCGTTTTAGCTGTTTACTTCTTCTGCAAAAGCTTTAAAAGTAACAATAATGGTCAAGACGTTGTTGAGTGAATCTGGTTCTAAAACTAAACATAATCCTTCATACCATTATGATAATGATGAAAAAAGGTCATTTGCTTGATAGAAACAGTGTAAGCTAAACATTCCTGTTAAATTCGTTTTAGCTGTTTACTCCTTCTGGAAAAGCTTTGGAAGTAACAAAAATGGTCAAAACGTTGTTGAGTGAATCTGGTTCTAAAAGTAAACATAATCCTTCATACCATTATGATAATGATGAAAAAAGGTCATTTGCTTGATAGAAACAGTGTAAGCTAAACATTCCTCTTAAATTCCGTTTTAGCTGTTTACTCCTTCTGCAAGAGCTTTGACAGTAAAAAAAATGGTCAAGACGTTGTTGAGTGAATCTGGTTCTAAAACTAAACATAATCCTTCATACCATAATGATAATGATGAAAAAACGTCATTTGCTTGATAGAAACAGTGTAAGCTAAAGCAATCCTCTTACAGTCTGTTTTAGCTGTTTACTCCTTTTGCAAGAGCTTTGAAGGTAACAAAAATGGTCAAAACGTTGTTGAGTGAATCTGATTCTAAAACTAAACATAATCCTTCATACCATAATGATAATGTTGAAAAAAGGTAATTTGCTTGATTGAAACAGTGTAAGTTAAAGCAATCCTCTTACAGTCTGTTTTAGCTGTTTACTCCTTTTGCAAGAGCTTTAAAAGTAACAATACTGGTCAAAACGTTGTTGAGTGAATAAGGTTCTAAAACTAAACATAATCCTTCATACCATTATGATAATGATGAAAAAAGGTCATTTGCTTGATAGAAACAGTGTAAGCTAAAGCCTTCTTCATACATTCTGTTTTAGCTGTTTACTCCTTCTGAGAAAGCTTTAAAAGTAACAATAATGGTCAAAACGTTGTTGAGTGAATAAGGTTCTAAAACTAAACATAATCCTTCATACCATTATGATAATGATGAAAAAAGGTCATTTGCTTGATAGAAACAGTGTAAGCTAAAGCATTCTTCATACAGTCCGTTTTAGCTGTTTACTCCTTCTGAAAAAGCTTTAAAAGTAACAATAATGGTCAAAACGTTGTTGAGTGAATAAGGTTCTAAAACTAAACATAATCCTTCATACCATTATGATAATGATGAAAAAAGGTAATTTGCTTGATAGAAACAGTGTAAGCTAAAGCATTCCTCTTACATTCCGTTTTAGCTGTTTACTCCTTCTGAGAAAGCTTTAAAAGTAACAATACTGGTCAAAACGTTGTTGAGTGAATAAGGTTCTAAAACTAAACATAATCCTTCATACCATTATGATAATGATGAAAAAAGGTCATTTGCTTGATAGAAACAGTGTAAGCTAAAGCCTTCTTCATACATTCTGTTTTAGCTGTTTACTCCTTCTGCAAAAGCTTTAAAAGTAACAATAATGGTCAAAACGTTGTTGAGTGAATAAGGTTCTAAAACTAAACATAATCCTTCATACCATTATGATAATGATGAAAAAAGGTCATTTGCTTGATAGAAACAGTGTAAGCTAAAGCATTCCTCTTAAATTCCGTTTTAGCTGTTTACTCCGTCTGCAAAAGCTTTAAAAGTAACAAAAATGGTCAAAACGTTGTTGAGTGAATAAGGTTCTAAAAGTAAACATAATCCTTCATACCATTATGATAATGATGAAAAAAGGTCATTTGCTTGATAGAAACAGTGTAAGCTAAACATTTCTCTTAAATTCCGTTTTAGCTGTTTACTCCTTCTGCAAGAGCTTTGACAGTAAAAAAAATGGTCAAGACGTTGTTGAGTGAATCTGGTTCTAAAACTAAACATAATCCTTCATACCATAATGATAATGATGAAAAAAGGTCATTTGCTTGATAGAAACAGTGTAAGCTAAAGCAATCCTCTTACAGTCTGTTTTAGCTGTTTACTCCTTTTGCAAGAGCTTTGAAGGTAACAAAAATGGTCAAAACGTTGTTGAGTGAATCTGATTCTAAAACTAAACATAATCCTTCATACCATAATGATAATGTTGAAAAAAGGTAATTTGCTTGATAGAAACAGTGTAAGCTAAAGCAATCCTCTTACAGTCTGTTTTAGCTGTTTACTACTTTTGCAAGAGCTTTGAAAGTAACAAAAATGGTCAAAACGTTGATGAGTGAATAAGGTTCTAAAACTAAACATAATCCTTCATACCATTATGATAATGATGAAAAAAGGTCATTTGCTTGATAGAAACAGTGTAAGCTAAAGCATTCTTCATACAGTCCGTTTTAGCTGTTTACTTCTTCTGCAAAAGCTTTAAAAGTAACAATAATGGTCAAGACGTTGTTGAGTGAATCTGGTTCTAAAACTAAACATAATCCTTCATACCATTATGATAATGATGAAAAAAGGTCATTTGCTTGATAGAAACAGTGTAAGCTAAAGCATTCTTCATACAGTCCGTTTTAGCTGTTTACTTCTTCTGCAAAAGCTTTAAAAGTAACAATAATGGTCAAGACGTTGTTGAGTGAATCTGGTTCTAAAACTAAACATAATCCTTCATACCATTATGATAATGATGAAAAAAGGTCATTTGCTTGATAGAAACAGTGTAAGCTAAACATTCCTCTTAAATTCGTTTTAGCTGTTTACTCCTTCTGGAAAAGCTTTGGAAGTAACAAAAATGGTCAAAACGTTGTTGAGTGAATCTGGTTCTAAAAGTAAACATAATCCTTCATACCATTATGATAATGATGAAAAAAGGTCATTTGCTTGATAGAAACAGTGTAAGCTAAACATTCCTCTTAAATTCCGTTTTAGCTGTTTACTCCTTCTGCAAGAGCTTTGACAGTAAAAAAAATGGTCAAGACGTTGTTGAGTGAATCTGGTTCTAAAACTAAACATAATCCTTCATACCATAATGATAATGATGAAAAAAGGTCATTTGCTTGATAGAAACAGTGTAAGCTAAAGCAATCCTCTTACAGTCTGTTTTAGCTGTTTACTCCTTTTGCAAGAGCTTTGAAGGTAACAAAAATGGTCAAAACGTTGTTGAGTGAATAAGGTTCTAAAACTAAACATAATCCTTCATACCATTATGATAATGATGAAAAAAGGTCATTTGCTTGATAGAAACAGTGTAAGCTAAAGCCTTCTTCATACATTCTGTTTTAGCTGTTTACTCCTTCTGAGAAAGCTTTAAAAGTAACAATAATGGTCAAAACGTTGTTGAGTGAATAAGGTTCTAAAACTAAACATAATCCTTCATACCATTATGATAATGATGAAAAAAGGTCATTTGCTTGATAGAAACAGTGTAAGCTAAAGCATTCTTCATACAGTCCGTTTTAGCTGTTTACTCCTTCTGAAAAAGCTTTAAAAGTAACAATAATGGTCAAAACGTTGTTGAGTGAATAAGGTTCTAAAACTAAACATAATCCTTCATACCATTATGATAATGATGAAAAAAGGTAATTTGCTTGATAGAAACAGTGTAAGCTAAAGCATTCCTCTTACATTCTGTTTTAGCTGTTTACTCCTTCTGAGAAAGCTTTAAAAGTAACAATACTGGTCAAAACGTTGTTGAGTGAATAAGGTTCTAAAACTAAACATAATCCTTCATACCATTATGATAATGATGAAAAAAGGTCATTTGCTTGATAGAAACAGTGTAAGCTAAAGCCTTCTTCATACATTCTGTTTTAGCTGTTTACTCCTTCTGCAAAAGCTTTAAAAGTAACAATAATGGTCAAAACGTTGTTGAGTGAATAAGGTTCTAAAACTAAACATAATCCTTCATACCATTATGATAATGATGAAAAAAGGTCATTTGCTTGATAGAAACAGTGTAAGCTAAAGCATTCCTCTTAAATTCCGTTTTAGCTGTTTACTCCGTCTGCAAAAGCTTTAAAAGTAACAAAAATGGTCAAAACGTTGTTGAGTGAATAAGGTTCTAAAAGTAAACATAATCCTTCATACCATTATGATAATGATGAAAAAAGGTCATTTGCTTGATAGAAACAGTGTAAGCTAAACATTTCTCTTAAATTCCGTTTTAGCTGTTTACTCTTTCTGCAAGAGCTTTGACAGTAACAAAAATGGTCAAAACGTTGTTGAGTGAATAAGGTTCTAAAAGTAAACATAATCCTTCATACCATAATGATAATGTTGAAAAAAGGTAATTTGCTTGATAGAAACAGTGTAAGCTAAAGCAATCCTCTTACAGTCTGTTTTAGCTGTTTACTACTTTTGCAAGAGCTTTGAAAGTAACAAAAATGGTCAAAACGTTGATGAGTGAATAAGGTTCTAAAACTAAACATAATCCTTCATACCATTATGATAATGATGAAAAAAGGTCATTTGCTTGATAGAAACAGTGTAAGCTAAAGCATTCTTCATACAGTCCGTTTTAGCTGTTTACTTCTTCTGCAAAAGCTTTAAAAGTAACAATAATGGTCAAGACGTTGTTGAGTGAATCTGGTTCTAAAACTAAACATAATCCTTCATACCATTATGATAATGATGAAAAAAGGTCATTTGCTTGATAGAAACAGTGTAAGCTAAACATTCCTCTTAAATTCGTTTTAGCTGTTTACTCCTTCTGGAAAAGCTTTGGAAGTAACAAAAATGGTCAAAACGTTGTTGAGTGAATCTGGTTCTAAAAGTAAACATAATCCTTCATACCATTATGATAATGATGAAAAAAGGTCATTTGCTTGATAGAAACAGTGTAAGCTAAACATTCCTCTTAAATTCCGTTTTAGCTGTTTACTCCTTCTGCAAGAGCTTTGACAGTAAAAAAAATGGTCAAGACGTTGTTGAGTGAATCTGGTTCTAAAACTAAACATAATCCTTCATACCATAATGATAATGATGAAAAAAGGTCATTTGCTTGATAGAAACAGTGTAAGCTAAAGCAATCCTCTTACAGTCTGTTTTAGCTGTTTACTCCTTTTGCAAGAGCTTTGAAGGTAACAAAAATGGTCAAAACGTTGTTGAGTGAATCTGATTCTAAAACTAAACATAATCCTTCATACCATAATGATAATGTTGAAAAAAGGTAATTTGCTTGATTGAAACAGTGTAAGTTAAAGCAATCCTCTTACAGTCTGTTTTAGCTGTTTACTCCTTTTGCAAGAGCTTTAAAAGTAACAATACTGGTCAAAACGTTGTTGAGTGAATAAGGTTCTAAAACTAAACATAATCCTTCATACCATTATGATAATGATGAAAAAAGGTCATTTGCTTGATAGAAACAGTGTAAGCTAAAGCCTTCTTCATACATTCTGTTTTAGCTGTTTACTCCTTCTGAGAAAGCTTTAAAAGTAACAATAATGGTCAAAACGTTGTTGAGTGAATAAGGTTCTAAAACTAAACATAATCCTTCATACCATTATGATAATGATGAAAAAAGGTCATTTGCTTGATAGAAACAGTGTAAGCTAAAGCATTCTTCATACAGTCCGTTTTAGCTGTTTACTCCTTCTGAAAAAGCTTTAAAAGTAACAATAATGGTCAAAACGTTGTTGAGTGAATAAGGTTCTAAAACTAAACATAATCCTTCATACCATTATGATAATGATGAAAAAAGGTAATTTGCTTGATAGAAACAGTGTAAGCTAAAGCATTCCTCTTACATTCCGTTTTAGCTGTTTACTCCTTCTGAGAAAGCTTTAAAAGTAACAATACTGGTCAAAACGTTGTTGAGTGAATAAGGTTCTAAAACTAAACATAATCCTTCATACCATTATGATAATGATGAAAAAAGGTCATTTGCTTGATAGAAACAGTGTAAGCTAAAGCCTTCTTCATACATTCTGTTTTAGCTGTTTACTCCTTCTGCAAAAGCTTTAAAAGTAACAATAATGGTCAAAACGTTGTTGAGTGAATAAGGTTCTAAAACTAAACATAATCCTTCATACCATTATGATAATGATGAAAAAAGGTCATTTGCTTGATAGAAACAGTGTAAGCTAAAGCATTCCTCTTAAATTCCGTTTTAGCTGTTTACTCCGTCTGCAAAAGCTTTAAAAGTAACAAAAATGGTCAAAACGTTGTTGAGTGAATAAGGTTCTAAAAGTAAACATAATCCTTCATACCATTATGATAATGATGAAAAAAGGTCATTTGCTTGATAGAAACAGTGTAAGCTAAACATTTCTCTTAAATTCCGTTTTAGCTGTTTACTCTTTCTGCAAGAGCTTTGACAGTAACAAAAATGGTCAAGACGTTGTTGAGTGAATCTGGTTCTAAAACTAAACATAATCCTTCATACCATAATGATAATGTTGAAAAAAGGTAATTTGCTTGATAGAAATAGTGTAAGCTAAAGCAATCCTCTTACAGTCTGTTATAGCTGTTTACTACTTTTGCAAGAGCTTTGAAAGTAACAAAAATGGTCAAAACGTTGATGAGTGAATAAGGTTCTAAAACTAAACATAATCCTTCATACCATTATGATAATGATGAAAAAAGGTCATTTGCTTGATAGAAACAGTGTAAGCTAAAGCATTCTTCATACAGTCCGTTTTAGCTGTTTACTTCTTCTGCAAAAGCTTTAAAAGTAACAATAATGGTCAAGACGTTGTTGAGTGAATCTGGTTCTAAAACTAAACATAATCCTTCATACCATTATGATAATGATGAAAAAAGGTCATTTGCTTGATAGAAACAGTGTAAGCTAAACATTCCTCTTAAATTCGTTTTAGCTGTTTACTCCTTCTGGAAAAGCTTTGGAAGTAACAAAAATGGTCAAAACGTTGTTGAGTGAATCTGGTTCTAAAAGTAAACATAATCCTTCATACCATTATGATAATGATGAAAAAAGGTCATTTGCTTGATAGAAACAGTGTAAGCTAAACATTCCTCTTAAATTCCGTTTTAGCTGTTTACTCCTTCTGCAAGAGCTTTGACAGTAAAAAAAATGGTCAAGACGTTGTTGAGTGAATCTGGTTCTAAAACTAAACATAATCCTTCATACCATAATGATAATGATGAAAAAAGGTCATTTGCTTGATAGAAACAGTGTAAGCTAAAGCAATCCTCTTACAGTCTGTTTAAGCTGTTTACTCCTTTTGCAAGAGCTTTGAAGGTAACAAAAATGGTCAAAACGTTGTTGAGTGAATAAGGTTCTAAAACTAAACATAATCCTTCATACCATTATGATAATGATGAAAAAAGGTCATTTGCTTGATAGAAACAGTGTAAGCTAAAGCCTTCTTCATACATTCTGTTTTAGCTGTTTACTCCTTCTGAGAAAGCTTTAAAAGTAACAATAATGGTCAAAACGTTGTTGAGTGAATAAGGTTCTAAAACTAAACATAATCCTTCATACCATTATGATAATGATGAAAAAAGGTCATTTGCTTGATAGAAACAGTGTAAGCTAAAGCATTCTTCATACAGTCCGTTTTAGCTGTTTACTCCTTCTGAAAAAGCTTTAAAAGTAACAATAATGGTCAAAACGTTGTTGAGTGAATAAGGTTCTAAAACTAAACATAATCCTTCATACCATTATGATAATGATGAAAAAAGGTAATTTGCTTGATAGAAACAGTGTAAGCTAAAGCATTCCTCTTACATTCTGTTTTAGCTGTTTACTCCTTCTGAGAAAGCTTTAAAAGTAACAATACTGGTCAAAACGTTGTTGAGTGAATAAGGTTCTAAAACTAAACATAATCCTTCATACCATTATGATAATGATGAAAAAAGGTCATTTGCTTGATAGAAACAGTGTAAGCTAAAGCCTTCTTCATACATTCTGTTTTAGCTGTTTACTCCTTCTGCAAAAGCTTTAAAAGTAACAATAATGGTCAAAACGTTGTTGAGTGAATAAGGTTCTAAAACTAAACATAATCCTTCATACCATTATGATAATGATGAAAAAAGGTCATTTGCTTGATAGAAACAGTGTAAGCTAAAGCATTCCTCTTAAATTCCGTTTTAGCTGTTTACTCCGTCTGCAAAAGCTTTAAAAGTAACAAAAATGGTCAAAACGTTGTTGAGTGAATAAGGTTCTAAAAGTAAACATAATCCTTCATACCATTATGATAATGATGAAAAAAGGTCATTTGCTTGATAGAAACAGTGTAAGCTAAACATTTCTCTTAAATTCCGTTTTAGCTGTTTACTCTTTCTGCAAGAGCTTTGACAGTAACAAAAATGGTCAAGACGTTGTTGAGTGAATCTGGTTCTAAAACTAAACATAATCCTTCATACCATAATGATAATGTTGAAAAAAGGTAATTTGCTTGATAGAAACAGTGTAAGCTAAAGCAATCCTCTTACAGTCTGTTTTAGCTGTTTACTACTTTTGCAAGAGCTTTGAAAGTAACAAAAATGGTCAAAACGTTGATGAGTGAATAAGGTTCTAAAACTAAACATAATCCTTCATACCATTATGATAATGATGAAAAAAGGTCATTTGCTTGATAGAAACAGTGTAAGCTAAAGCATTCTTCATACAGTCCGTTTTAGCTGTTTACTTCTTCTGCAAAAGCTTTAAAAGTAACAATAATGGTCAAGACGTTGTTGAGTGAATCTGGTTCTAAAACTAAACATAATCCTTCATACCATTATGATAATGATGAAAAAAGGTCATTTGCTTGATAGAAACAGTGTAAGCTAAACATTCCTGTTAAATTCGTTTTAGCTGTTTACTCCTTCTGGAAAAGCTTTGGAAGTAACAAAAATGGTCAAAACGTTGTTGAGTGAATCTGGTTCTAAAAGTAAACATAATCCTTCATACCATTATGATAATGATGAAAAAAGGTCATTTGCTTGATAGAAACAGTGTAAGCTAAACATTCCTCTTAAATTCCGTTTTAGCTGTTTACTCCTTCTGCAAGAGCTTTGACAGTAAAAAAAATGGTCAAGACGTTGTTGAGTGAATCTGGTTCTAAAACTAAACATAATCCTTCATACCATAATGATAATGATGAAAAAACGTCATTTGCTTGATAGAAACAGTGTAAGCTAAAGCAATCCTCTTACAGTCTGTTTTAGCTGTTTACTCCTTTTGCAAGAGCTTTGAAGGTAACAAAAATGGTCAAAACGTTGTTGAGTGAATCTGATTCTAAAACTAAACATAATCCTTCATACCATAATGATAATGTTGAAAAAAGGTAATTTGCTTGATTGAAACAGTGTAAGTTAAAGCAATCCTCTTACAGTCTGTTTTAGCTGTTTACTCCTTTTGCAAGAGCTTTAAAAGTAACAATACTGGTCAAAACGTTGTTGAGTGAATAAGGTTCTAAAACTAAACATAATCCTTCATACCATTATGATAATGATGAAAAAAGGTCATTTGCTTGATAGAAACAGTGTAAGCTAAAGCCTTCTTCATACATTCTGTTTTAGCTGTTTACTCCTTCTGAGAAAGCTTTAAAAGTAACAATAATGGTCAAAACGTTGTTGAGTGAATAAGGTTCTAAAACTAAACATAATCCTTCATACCATTATGATAATGATGAAAAAAGGTCATTTGCTTGATAGAAACAGTGTAAGCTAAAGCATTCTTCATACAGTCCGTTTTAGCTGTTTACTCCTTCTGAAAAAGCTTTAAAAGTAACAATAATGGTCAAAACGTTGTTGAGTGAATAAGGTTCTAAAACTAAACATAATCCTTCATACCATTATGATAATGATGAAAAAAGGTAATTTGCTTGATAGAAACAGTGTAAGCTAAAGCATTCCTCTTACATTCCGTTTTAGCTGTTTACTCCTTCTGAGAAAGCTTTAAAAGTAACAATACTGGTCAAAACGTTGTTGAGTGAATAAGGTTCTAAAACTAAACATAATCCTTCATACCATTATGATAATGATGAAAAAAGGTCATTTGCTTGATAGAAACAGTGTAAGCTAAAGCCTTCTTCATACATTCTGTTTTAGCTGTTTACTCCTTCTGCAAAAGCTTTAAAAGTAACAATAATGGTCAAAACGTTGTTGAGTGAATAAGGTTCTAAAACTAAACATAATCCTTCATACCATTATGATAATGATGAAAAAAGGTCATTTGCTTGATAGAAACAGTGTAAGCTAAAGCATTCCTCTTAAATTCCGTTTTAGCTGTTTACTCCGTCTGCAAAAGCTTTAAAAGTAACAAAAATGGTCAAAACGTTGTTGAGTGAATAAGGTTCTAAAAGTAAACATAATCCTTCATACCATTATGATAATGATGAAAAAAGGTCATTTGCTTGATAGAAACAGTGTAAGCTAAACATTTCTCTTAAATTCCGTTTTAGCTGTTTACTCCTTCTGCAAGAGCTTTGACAGTAAAAAAAATGGTCAAGACGTTGTTGAGTGAATCTGGTTCTAAAACTAAACATAATCCTTCATACCATAATGATAATGATGAAAAAAGGTCATTTGCTTGATAGAAACAGTGTAAGCTAAAGCAATCCTCTTACAGTCTGTTTTAGCTGTTTACTCCTTTTGCAAGAGCTTTGAAGGTAACAAAAATGGTCAAAACGTTGTTGAGTGAATCTGATTCTAAAACTAAACATAATCCTTCATACCATAATGATAATGTTGAAAAAAGGTAATTTGCTTGATAGAAACAGTGTAAGCTAAAGCAATCCTCTTACAGTCTGTTTTAGCTGTTTACTACTTTTGCAAGAGCTTTGAAAGTAACAAAAATGGTCAAAACGTTGATGAGTGAATAAGGTTCTAAAACTAAACATAATCCTTCATACCATTATGATAATGATGAAAAAAGGTCATTTGCTTGATAGAAACAGTGTAAGCTAAAGCATTCTTCATACAGTCCGTTTTAGCTGTTTACTTCTTCTGCAAAAGCTTTAAAAGTAACAATAATGGTCAAGACGTTGTTGAGTGAATCTGGTTCTAAAACTAAACATAATCCTTCATACCATTATGATAATGATGAAAAAAGGTCATTTGCTTGATAGAAACAGTGTAAGCTAAAGCATTCTTCATACAGTCCGTTTTAGCTGTTTACTTCTTCTGCAAAAGCTTTAAAAGTAACAATAATGGTCAAGACGTTGTTGAGTGAATCTGGTTCTAAAACTAAACATAATCCTTCATACCATTATGATAATGATGAAAAAAGGTCATTTGCTTGATAGAAACAGTGTAAGCTAAACATTCCTCTTAAATTCGTTTTAGCTGTTTACTCCTTCTGGAAAAGCTTTGGAAGTAACAAAAATGGTCAAAACGTTGTTGAGTGAATCTGGTTCTAAAAGTAAACATAATCCTTCATACCATTATGATAATGATGAAAAAAGGTCATTTGCTTGATAGAAACAGTGTAAGCTAAACATTCCTCTTAAATTCCGTTTTAGCTGTTTACTCCTTCTGCAAGAGCTTTGACAGTAAAAAAAATGGTCAAGACGTTGTTGAGTGAATCTGGTTCTAAAACTAAACATAATCCTTCATACCATAATGATAATGATGAAAAAAGGTCATTTGCTTGATAGAAACAGTGTAAGCTAAAGCAATCCTCTTACAGTCTGTTTTAGCTGTTTACTCCTTTTGCAAGAGCTTTGAAGGTAACAAAAATGGTCAAAACGTTGTTGAGTGAATAAGGTTCTAAAACTAAACATAATCCTTCATACCATTATGATAATGATGAAAAAAGGTCATTTGCTTGATAGAAACAGTGTAAGCTAAAGCCTTCTTCATACATTCTGTTTTAGCTGTTTACTCCTTCTGAGAAAGCTTTAAAAGTAACAATAATGGTCAAAACGTTGTTGAGTGAATAAGGTTCTAAAACTAAACATAATCCTTCATACCATTATGATAATGATGAAAAAAGGTCATTTGCTTGATAGAAACAGTGTAAGCTAAAGCATTCTTCATACAGTCCGTTTTAGCTGTTTACTCCTTCTGAAAAAGCTTTAAAAGTAACAATAATGGTCAAAACGTTGTTGAGTGAATAAGGTTCTAAAACTAAACATAATCCTTCATACCATTATGATAATGATGAAAAAAGGTAATTTGCTTGATAGAAACAGTGTAAGCTAAAGCATTCCTCTTACATTCTGTTTTAGCTGTTTACTCCTTCTGAGAAAGCTTTAAAAGTAACAATACTGGTCAAAACGTTGTTGAGTGAATAAGGTTCTAAAACTAAACATAATCCTTCATACCATTATGATAATGATGAAAAAAGGTCATTTGCTTGATAGAAACAGTGTAAGCTAAAGCCTTCTTCATACATTCTGTTTTAGCTGTTTACTCCTTCTGCAAAAGCTTTAAAAGTAACAATAATGGTCAAAACGTTGTTGAGTGAATAAGGTTCTAAAACTAAACATAATCCTTCATACCATTATGATAATGATGAAAAAAGGTCATTTGCTTGATAGAAACAGTGTAAGCTAAAGCATTCCTCTTAAATTCCGTTTTAGCTGTTTACTCCGTCTGCAAAAGCTTTAAAAGTAACAAAAATGGTCAAAACGTTGTTGAGTGAATAAGGTTCTAAAAGTAAACATAATCCTTCATACCATTATGATAATGATGAAAAAAGGTCATTTGCTTGATAGAAACAGTGTAAGCTAAACATTTCTCTTAAATTCCGTTTTAGCTGTTTACTCTTTCTGCAAGAGCTTTGACAGTAACAAAAATGGTCAAAACGTTGTTGAGTGAATAAGGTTCTAAAAGTAAACATAATCCTTCATACCATAATGATAATGTTGAAAAAAGGTAATTTGCTTGATAGAAACAGTGTAAGCTAAAGCAATCCTCTTACAGTCTGTTTTAGCTGTTTACTACTTTTGCAAGAGCTTTGAAAGTAACAAAAATGGTCAAAACGTTGATGAGTGAATAAGGTTCTAAAACTAAACATAATCCTTCATACCATTATGATAATGATGAAAAAAGGTCATTTGCTTGATAGAAACAGTGTAAGCTAAAGCATTCTTCATACAGTCCGTTTTAGCTGTTTACTTCTTCTGCAAAAGCTTTAAAAGTAACAATAATGGTCAAGACGTTGTTGAGTGAATCTGGTTCTAAAACTAAACATAATCCTTCATACCATTATGATAATGATGAAAAAAGGTCATTTGCTTGATAGAAACAGTGTAAGCTAAACATTCCTCTTAAATTCGTTTTAGCTGTTTACTCCTTCTGGAAAAGCTTTGGAAGTAACAAAAATGGTCAAAACGTTGTTGAGTGAATCTGGTTCTAAAAGTAAACATAATCCTTCATACCATTATGATAATGATGAAAAAAGGTCATTTGCTTGATAGAAACAGTGTAAGCTAAACATTCCTCTTAAATTCCGTTTTAGCTGTTTACTCCTTCTGCAAGAGCTTTGACAGTAAAAAAAATGGTCAAGACGTTGTTGAGTGAATCTGGTTCTAAAACTAAACATAATCCTTCATACCATAATGATAATGATGAAAAAAGGTCATTTGCTTGATAGAAACAGTGTAAGCTAAAGCAATCCTCTTACAGTCTGTTTTAGCTGTTTACTCCTTTTGCAAGAGCTTTGAAGGTAACAAAAATGGTCAAAACGTTGTTGAGTGAATCTGATTCTAAAACTAAACATAATCCTTCATACCATAATGATAATGTTGAAAAAAGGTAATTTGCTTGATTGAAACAGTGTAAGTTAAAGCAATCCTCTTACAGTCTGTTTTAGCTGTTTACTCCTTTTGCAAGAGCTTTAAAAGTAACAATACTGGTCAAAACGTTGTTGAGTGAATAAGGTTCTAAAACTAAACATAATCCTTCATACCATTATGATAATGATGAAAAAAGGTCATTTGCTTGATAGAAACAGTGTAAGCTAAAGCCTTCTTCATACATTCTGTTTTAGCTGTTTACTCCTTCTGAGAAAGCTTTAAAAGTAACAATAATGGTCAAAACGTTGTTGAGTGAATAAGGTTCTAAAACTAAACATAATCCTTCATACCATTATGATAATGATGAAAAAAGGTCATTTGCTTGATAGAAACAGTGTAAGCTAAAGCATTCTTCATACAGTCCGTTTTAGCTGTTTACTCCTTCTGAAAAAGCTTTAAAAGTAACAATAATGGTCAAAACGTTGTTGAGTGAATAAGGTTCTAAAACTAAACATAATCCTTCATACCATTATGATAATGATGAAAAAAGGTAATTTGCTTGATAGAAACAGTGTAAGCTAAAGCATTCCTCTTACATTCCGTTTTAGCTGTTTACTCCTTCTGAGAAAGCTTTAAAAGTAACAATACTGGTCAAAACGTTGTTGAGTGAATAAGGTTCTAAAACTAAACATAATCCTTCATACCATTATGATAATGATGAAAAAAGGTCATTTGCTTGATAGAAACAGTGTAAGCTAAAGCCTTCTTCATACATTCTGTTTTAGCTGTTTACTCCTTCTGCAAAAGCTTTAAAAGTAACAATAATGGTCAAAACGTTGTTGAGTGAATAAGGTTCTAAAACTAAACATAATCCTTCATACCATTATGATAATGATGAAAAAAGGTCATTTGCTTGATAGAAACAGTGTAAGCTAAAGCATTCCTCTTAAATTCCGTTTTAGCTGTTTACTCCGTCTGCAAAAGCTTTAAAAGTAACAAAAATGGTCAAAACGTTGTTGAGTGAATAAGGTTCTAAAAGTAAACATAATCCTTCATACCATTATGATAATGATGAAAAAAGGTCATTTGCTTGATAGAAACAGTGTAAGCTAAACATTTCTCTTAAATTCCGTTTTAGCTGTTTACTCTTTCTGCAAGAGCTTTGACAGTAACAAAAATGGTCAAGACGTTGTTGAGTGAATCTGGTTCTAAAACTAAACATAATCCTTCATACCATAATGATAATGTTGAAAAAAGGTAATTTGCTTGATAGAAATAGTGTAAGCTAAAGCAATCCTCTTACAGTCTGTTATAGCTGTTTACTACTTTTGCAAGAGCTTTGAAAGTAACAAAAATGGTCAAAACGTTGATGAGTGAATAAGGTTCTAAAACTAAACATAATCCTTCATACCATTATGATAATGATGAAAAAAGGTCATTTGCTTGATAGAAACAGTGTAAGCTAAAGCATTCTTCATACAGTCCGTTTTAGCTGTTTACTTCTTCTGCAAAAGCTTTAAAAGTAACAATAATGGTCAAGACGTTGTTGAGTGAATCTGGTTCTAAAACTAAACATAATCCTTCATACCATTATGATAATGATGAAAAAAGGTCATTTGCTTGATAGAAACAGTGTAAGCTAAACATTCCTCTTAAATTCGTTTTAGCTGTTTACTCCTTCTGGAAAAGCTTTGGAAGTAACAAAAATGGTCAAAACGTTGTTGAGTGAATCTGGTTCTAAAAGTAAACATAATCCTTCATACCATTATGATAATGATGAAAAAAGGTCATTTGCTTGATAGAAACAGTGTAAGCTAAACATTCCTCTTAAATTCCGTTTTAGCTGTTTACTCCTTCTGCAAGAGCTTTGACAGTAAAAAAAATGGTCAAGACGTTGTTGAGTGAATCTGGTTCTAAAACTAAACATAATCCTTCATACCATAATGATAATGATGAAAAAAGGTCATTTGCTTGATAGAAACAGTGTAAGCTAAAGCAATCCTCTTACAGTCTGTTTAAGCTGTTTACTCCTTTTGCAAGAGCTTTGAAGGTAACAAAAATGGTCAAAACGTTGTTGAGTGAATCTGATTCTAAAACTAAACATAATCCTTCATACCATAATGATAATGTTGAAAAAAGGTAATTTGCTTGATTGAAACAGTGTAAGTTAAAGCAATCCTCTTACAGTCTGTTTTAGCTGTTTACTCCTTTTGCAAGAGCTTTAAAAGTAACAATACTGGTCAAAACGTTGTTGAGTGAATAAGGTTCTAAAACTAAACATAATCCTTCATACCATTATGATAATGATGAAAAAAGGTCATTTGCTTGATAGAAACAGTGTAAGCTAAAGCCTTCTTCATACATTCTGTTTTAGCTGTTTACTCCTTCTGAGAAAGCTTTAAAAGTAACAATAATGGTCAAAACGTTGTTGAGTGAATAAGGTTCTAAAACTAAACATAATCCTTCATACCATTATGATAATGATGAAAAAAGGTCATTTGCTTGATAGAAACAGTGTAAGCTAAAGCATTCTTCATACAGTCCGTTTTAGCTGTTTACTCCTTCTGAAAAAGCTTTAAAAGTAACAATAATGGTCAAAACGTTGTTGAGTGAATAAGGTTCTAAAACTAAACATAATCCTTCATACCATTATGATAATGATGAAAAAAGGTAATTTGCTTGATAGAAACAGTGTAAGCTAAAGCATTCCTCTTACATTCCGTTTTAGCTGTTTACTCCTTCTGAGAAAGCTTTAAAAGTAACAATACTGGTCAAAACGTTGTTGAGTGAATAAGGTTCTAAAACTAAACATAATCCTTCATATTATTATGATAATGATGAAAAAAGGTCATTTGCTTGATAGAAACAGTGTAAGCTAAAGCCTTCTTCATACATTCTGTTTTAGCTGTTTACTCCTTCTGCAAAAGCTTTAAAAGTAACAATAATGGTCAAAACGTTGTTGAGTGAATAAGGTTCTAAAACTAAACATAATCCTTCATACCATTATGATAATGATGAAAAAAGGTCATTTGCTTGATAGAAACAGTGTAAGCTAAAGCATTCCTCTTAAATTCCGTTTTAGCTGTTTACTCCGTCTGCAAAAGCTTTAAAAGTAACAAAAATGGTCAAAACGTTGTTGAGTGAATAAGGTTCTAAAAGTAAACATAATCCTTCATACCATTATGATAATGATGAAAAAAGGTCATTTGCTTGATAGAAACAGTGTAAGCTAAACATTTCTCTTAAATTCCGTTTTAGCTGTTTACTCCTTCTGCAAGAGCTTTGACAGTAACAAAAATGGTCAAGACGTTGTTGAGTGAATCTGGTTCTAAAACTAAACATAATCCTTCATACCATAATGATAATGTTGAAAAAAGGTAATTTGCTTGATAGAAACAGTGTAAGCTAAAGCAATCCTCTTACAGTCTGTTTTAGCTGTTTACTACTTTTGCAAGAGCTTTGAAAGTAACAAAAATGGTCAAAACGTTGATGAGTGAATAAGGTTCTAAAACTAAACATAATCCTTCATACCATTATGATAATGATGAAAAAAGGTCATTTGCTTGATAGAAACAGTGTAAGCTAAAGCATTCTTCATACAGTCCGTTTTAGCTGTTTACTTCTTCTGCAAAAGCTTTAAAAGTAACAATAATGGTCAAGACGTTGTTGAGTGAATCTGGTTCTAAAACTAAACATAATCCTTCATACCATTATGATAATGATGAAAAAAGGTCATTTGCTTGATAGAAACAGTGTAAGCTAAACATTCCTCTTAAATTCGTTTTAGCTGTTTACTCCTTCTGGAAAAGCTTTGGAAGTAACAAAAATGGTCAAAACGTTGTTGAGTGAATCTGGTTCTAAAAGTAAACATAATCCTTCATACCATTATGATAATGATGAAAAAAGGTCATTTGCTTGATAGAAACAGTGTAAGCTAAACATTCCTCTTAAATTCCGTTTTAGCTGTTTACTCCTTCTGCAAGAGCTTTGACAGTAAAAAAAATGGTCAAGACGTTGTTGAGTGAATCTGGTTCTAAAACTAAACATAATCCTTCATACCATAATGATAATGATGAAAAAAGGTCATTTGCTTGATAGAAACAGTGTAAGCTAAAGCAATCCTCTTACAGTCTGTTTTAGCTGTTTACTCCTTTTGCAAGAGCTTTGAAGGTAACAAAAATGGTCAAAACGTTGTTGAGTGAATCTGATTCTAAAACTAAACATAATCCTTCATACCATAATGATAATGTTGAAAAAAGGTAATTTGCTTGATTGAAACAGTGTAAGTTAAAGCATTCTTCATACAGTCTGTTTTAGCTGTTTTCTCCTTCTGCAAGAGCTTTGAAAGTAACAATAATGTTTAAAACGTTGTTGAGTGAATCTGGTTCTGAAACTAAACAATCCTTTATACCATAATGATAATGATGAAAAAAGGTAATTTGCTTGATAGAAACAGTGTAAGCTAAAGCATTCCTCTTAAATTCCGTTTTAGCTGTTTACTCCGTCTGCAAAAGCTTTAAAAGTAACAATAATGGTCAAGACGTTGTTGAGTGAATCTGGTTCTAAAACTAAACATAATCCTTCATACCATTATGATAATGATGAAAAAAGATAATTTGCTTGATAGAAACAGTGTAAGCTAAAGCAATCCTCTTACAGTCTGTTTTAGCTGTTTACTCCTTTTGCAAGAGCTTTGAAGGTAACAAAAATGGTCAAAACGTTGTTGAGTGAATCTGATTCTAAAACTAAACATAATCCTTCATACCATAATGATAATGTTGAAAAAAGGTAATTTGCTTGATTGAAACAGTGTAAGTTAAAGCATTCTTCATACAGTCTGTTTTAGCTGTTTTCTCCTTCTGCAAGAGCTTTGAAAGTAACAATAATGTTTAAAACGTTGTTGAGTGAATCTGGTTCTGAAACTAAACAATCCTTTATACCATAATGATAATGATGAAAAAAGGTAATTTGCTTGATAGAAACAGTGTAAGCTAAAGCATTCCTCTTAAATTCCGTTTTAGCTGTTTACTCCGTCTGCAAAAGCTTTAAAAGTAACAATAATGGTCAAGACGTTGTTGAGTGAATCTGGTTCTAAAACTAAACATAATCCTTCATACCATTATGATAATGATGAAAAAAGGTCATTTGCTTGATAGAAACAGTGTAAGCTAAACATTCCTCTTAAATTCCGTTTTAGCTGTTTACTCCTTCTGCAAGAGCTTTGACAGTAAAAAAAATGGTCAAGACGTTGTTGAGTGAATCTGGTTCTAAAACTAAACATAATCCTTCATACCATAATGATAATGATGAAAAAAGGTCATTTGCTCTATAGAAACAGTGTAAGCTAAAGCAATCCTCTTACAGTCTGTTTTAGCTGTTTACTCCTTTTGCAAGAGCTTTGAAGGTAACAAAAATGGTCAAAACGTTGTTGAGTGAATCTGATTCTAAAACTAAACATAATCCTTCATACCATAATGATAATGTTGAAAAAAGGTAATTTGCTTGATTGAAACAGTGTAAGTTAAAGCAATCCTCTTACAGTCTGTTTTAGCTGTTTACTCCTTTTGCAAGAGCTTTAAAAGTAACAATACTGGTCAAAACGTTGTTGAGTGAATAAGGTTCTAAAACTAAACATAATCCTTCATACCATTATGATAATGATGAAAAAAGGTCATTTGCTTGATAGAAACAGTGTAAGCTAAAGCCTTCTTCATACATTCTGTTTTAGCTGTTTACTCCTTCTGAGAAAGCTTTAAAAGTAACAATAATGGTCAAAACGTTGTTGAGTGAATAAGGTTCTAAAACTAAACATAATCCTTCATACCATTATGATAATGATGAAAAAAGGTCATTTGCTTGATAGAAACAGTGTAAGCTAAAGCATTCTTCATACAGTCCGTTTTAGCTGTTTACTCCTTCTGAAAAAGCTTTAAAAGTAACAATAATGGTCAAAACGTTGTTGAGTGAATAAGGTTCTAAAACTAAACATAATCCTTCATACCATTATGATAATGATGAAAAAAGGTAATTTGCTTGATAGAAACAGTGTAAGCTAAAGCATTCCTCTTACATTCCGTTTTAGCTGTTTACTCCTTCTGAGAAAGCTTTAAAAGTAACAATACTGGTCAAAACGTTGTTGAGTGAATAAGGTTCTAAAACTAAACATAATCCTTCATACCATTATGATAATGATGAAAAAAGGTCATTTGCTTGATAGAAACAGTGTAAGCTAAAGCCTTCTTCATACATTCTGTTTTAGCTGTTTACTCCTTCTGCAAAAGCTTTAAAAGTAACAATAATGGTCAAAACGTTGTTGAGTGAATAAGGTTCTAAAACTAAACATAATCCTTCATACCATTATGATAATGATGAAAAAAGGTCATTTGCTTGATAGAAACAGTGTAAGCTAAAGCATTCCTCTTAAATTCCGTTTTAGCTGTTTACTCCGTCTGCAAAAGCTTTAAAAGTAACAAAAATGGTCAAAACGTTGTTGAGTGAATAAGGTTCTAAAAGTAAACATAATCCTTCATACCATTATGATAATGATGAAAAAAGGTCATTTGCTTGATAGAAACAGTGTAAGCTAAACATTTCTCTTAAATTCCGTTTTAGCTGTTTACTCCTTCTGCAAGAGCTTTGACAGTAACAAAAATGGTCAAGACGTTGTTGAGTGAATCTGGTTCTAAAACTAAACATAATCCTTCATACCATAATGATAATGTTGAAAAAAGGTAATTTGCTTGATAGAAACAGTGTAAGCTAAAGCAATCCTCTTACAGTCTGTTTTAGCTGTTTACTACTTTTGCAAGAGCTTTGAAAGTAACAAAAATGGTCAAAACGTTGATGAGTGAATAAGGTTCTAAAACTAAACATAATCCTTCATACCATTATGATAATGATGAAAAAAGGTCATTTGCTTGATAGAAACAGTGTAAGCTAAAGCATTCTTCATACAGTCCGTTTTAGCTGTTTACTTCTTCTGCAAAAGCTTTAAAAGTAACAATAATGGTCAAGACGTTGTTGAGTGAATCTGGTTCTAAAACTAAACATAATCCTTCATACCATTATGATAATGATGAAAAAAGGTCATTTGCTTGATAGAAACAGTGTAAGCTAAACATTCCTCTTAAATTCGTTTTAGCTGTTTACTCCTTCTGGAAAAGCTTTGGAAGTAACAAAAATGGTCAAAACGTTGTTGAGTGAATCTGGTTCTAAAAGTAAACATAATCCTTCATACCATTATGATAATGATGAAAAAAGGTCATTTGCTTGATAGAAACAGTGTAAGCTAAACATTCCTCTTAAATTCCGTTTTAGCTGTTTACTCCTTCTGCAAGAGCTTTGACAGTAAAAAAAATGGTCAAGACGTTGTTGAGTGAATCTGGTTCTAAAACTAAACATAATCCTTCATACCATAATGATAATGATGAAAAAAGGTCATTTGCTTGATAGAAACAGTGTAAGCTAAAGCAATCCTCTTACAGTCTGTTTTAGCTGTTTACTCCTTTTGCAAGAGCTTTGAAGGTAACAAAAATGGTCAAAACGTTGTTGAGTGAATCTGATTCTAAAACTAAACATAATCCTTCATACCATAATGATAATGTTGAAAAAAGGTAATTTGCTTGATAGAAACAGTGTAAGCTAAAGCAATCCTCTTACAGTCTGTTTTAGCTGTTTACTACTTTTGCAAGAGCTTTGAAAGTAACAAAAATGGTCAAAACGTTGATGAGTGAATAAGGTTCTAAAACTAAACATAATCCTTCATACCATTATGATAATGATGAAAAAAGGTCATTTGCTTGATAGAAACAGTGTAAGCTAAAGCATTCTTCATACAGTCCGTTTTAGCTGTTTACTTCTTCTGCAAAAGCTTTAAAAGTAACAATAATGGTCAAGACGTTGTTGAGTGAATCTGGTTCTAAAACTAAACATAATCCTTCATACCATTATGATAATGATGAAAAAAGGTCATTTGCTTGATAGAAACAGTGTAAGCTAAACATTCCTCTTAAATTCGTTTTAGCTGTTTACTCCTTCTGGAAAAGCTTTGGAAGTAACAAAAATGGTCAAAACGTTGTTGAGTGAATCTGGTTCTAAAAGTAAACATAATCCTTCATACCATTATGATAATGATGAAAAAAGGTCATTTGCTTGATAGAAACAGTGTAAGCTAAACATTCCTCTTAAATTCCGTTTTAGCTGTTTACTCCTTCTGCAAGAGCTTTGACAGTAAAAAAAATGGTCAAGACGTTGTTGAGTGAATCTGGTTCTAAAACTAAACATAATCCTTCATACCATAATGATAATGATGAAAAAAGGTCATTTGCTTGATAGAAACAGTGTAAGCTAAAGCAATCCTCTTACAGTCTGTTTTAGCTGTTTACTCCTTTTGCAAGAGCTTTGAAGGTAACAAAAATGGTCAAAACGTTGTTGAGTGAATCTGATTCTAAAACTAAACATAATCCTTCATACCATAATGATAATGTTGAAAAAAGGTAATTTGCTTGATTGAAACAGTGTAAGTTAAAGCAATCCTCTTACAGTCTGTTTTAGCTGTTTACTCCTTTTGCAAGAGCTTTAAAAGTAACAATACTGGTCAAAACGTTGTTGAGTGAATAAGGTTCTAAAACTAAACATAATCCTTCATACCATTATGATAATGATGAAAAAAGGTCATTTGCTTGATAGAAACAGTGTAAGCTAAAGCCTTCTTCATACATTCTGTTTTAGCTGTTTACTCCTTCTGAGAAAGCTTTAAAAGTAACAATAATGGTCAAAACGTTGTTGAGTGAATAAGGTTCTAAAACTAAACATAATCCTTCATACCATTATGATAATGATGAAAAAAGGTCATTTGCTTGATAGAAACAGTGTAAGCTAAAGCATTCTTCATACAGTCCGTTTTAGCTGTTTACTCCTTCTGAAAAAGCTTTAAAAGTAACAATAATGGTCAAAACGTTGTTGAGTGAATAAGGTTCTAAAACTAAACATAATCCTTCATACCATTATGATAATGATGAAAAAAGGTAATTTGCTTGATAGAAACAGTGTAAGCTAAAGCATTCCTCTTACATTCCGTTTTAGCTGTTTACTCCTTCTGAGAAAGCTTTAAAAGTAACAATACTGGTCAAAACGTTGTTGAGTGAATAAGGTTCTAAAACTAAACATAATCCTTCATATTATTATGATAATGATGAAAAAAGGTCATTTGCTTGATAGAAACAGTGTAAGCTAAAGCCTTCTTCATACATTCTGTTTTAGCTGTTTACTCCTTCTGCAAAAGCTTTAAAAGTAACAATAATGGTCAAAACGTTGTTGAGTGAATAAGGTTCTAAAACTAAACATAATCCTTCATACCATTATGATAATGATGAAAAAAGGTCATTTGCTTGATAGAAACAGTGTAAGCTAAAGCATTCCTCTTAAATTCCGTTTTAGCTGTTTACTCCGTCTGCAAAAGCTTTAAAAGTAACAAAAATGGTCAAAACGTTGTTGAGTGAATAAGGTTCTAAAAGTAAACATAATCCTTCATACCATTATGATAATGATGAAAAAAGGTCATTTGCTTGATAGAAACAGTGTAAGCTAAACATTTCTCTTAAATTCCGTTTTAGCTGTTTACTCCTTCTGCAAGAGCTTTGACAGTAACAAAAATGGTCAAGACGTTGTTGAGTGAATCTGGTTCTAAAACTAAACATAATCCTTCATACCATAATGATAATGTTGAAAAAAGGTAATTTGCTTGATAGAAACAGTGTAAGCTAAAGCAATCCTCTTACAGTCTGTTTTAGCTGTTTACTACTTTTGCAAGAGCTTTGAAAGTAACAAAAATGGTCAAAACGTTGATGAGTGAATAAGGTTCTAAAACTAAACATAATCCTTCATACCATTATGATAATGATGAAAAAAGGTCATTTGCTTGATAGAAACAGTGTAAGCTAAAGCATTCTTCATACAGTCCGTTTTAGCTGTTTACTTCTTCTGCAAAAGCTTTAAAAGTAACAATAATGGTCAAGACGTTGTTGAGTGAATCTGGTTCTAAAACTAAACATAATCCTTCATACCATTATGATAATGATGAAAAAAGGTCATTTGCTTGATAGAAACAGTGTAAGCTAAACATTCCTCTTAAATTCGTTTTAGCTGTTTACTCCTTCTGGAAAAGCTTTGGAAGTAACAAAAATGGTCAAAACGTTGTTGAGTGAATCTGGTTCTAAAAGTAAACATAATCCTTCATACCATTATGATAATGATGAAAAAAGGTCATTTGCTTGATAGAAACAGTGTAAGCTAAACATTCCTCTTAAATTCCGTTTTAGCTGTTTACTCCTTCTGCAAGAGCTTTGACAGTAAAAAAAATGGTCAAGACGTTGTTGAGTGAATCTGGTTCTAAAACTAAACATAATCCTTCATACCATAATGATAATGATGAAAAAAGGTCATTTGCTTGATAGAAACAGTGTAAGCTAAAGCAATCCTCTTACAGTCTGTTTTAGCTGTTTACTCCTTTTGCAAGAGCTTTGAAGGTAACAAAAATGGTCAAAACGTTGTTGAGTGAATCTGATTCTAAAACTAAACATAATCCTTCATACCATAATGATAATGTTGAAAAAAGGTAATTTGCTTGATTGAAACAGTGTAAGTTAAAGCATTCTTCATACAGTCTGTTTTAGCTGTTTTCTCCTTCTGCAAGAGCTTTGAAAGTAACAATAATGTTTAAAACGTTGTTGAGTGAATCTGGTTCTGAAACTAAACAATCCTTTATACCATAATGATAATGATGAAAAAAGGTAATTTGCTTGATAGAAACAGTGTAAGCTAAAGCATTCCTCTTAAATTCCGTTTTAGCTGTTTACTCCGTCTGCAAAAGCTTTAAAAGTAACAATAATGGTCAAGACGTTGTTGAGTGAATCTGGTTCTAAAACTAAACATAATCCTTCATACCATTATGATAATGATGAAAAAAGATAATTTGCTTGATAGAAACAGTGTAAGCTAAAGCAATCCTCTTACAGTCTGTTTTAGCTGTTTACTCCTTTTGCAAGAGCTTTGAAGGTAACAAAAATGGTCAAAACGTTGTTGAGTGAATCTGATTCTAAAACTAAACATAATCCTTCATACCATAATGATAATGTTGAAAAAAGGTAATTTGCTTGATTGAAACAGTGTAAGTTAAAGCATTCTTCATACAGTCTGTTTTAGCTGTTTTCTCCTTCTGCAAGAGCTTTGAAAGTAACAATAATGTTTAAAACGTTGTTGAGTGAATCTGGTTCTGAAACTAAACAATCCTTTATACCATACTGATAATGATGAAAAAAGGTAATTTGCTTGATAGAAACAGTGTAAGCTAAAGCATTCCTCTTAAATTCCGTTTTAGCTGTTTACTCCGTCTGCAAAAGCTTTAAAAGTAACAATAATGGTCAAGACGTTGTTGAGTGAATCTGGTTCTAAAACTAAACATAATCCTTCATACCATTATGATAATGATGAAAAAAGATAATTTGCTTGATGGAAACAGTGTAAGCTAAAGGATTCTTCATACAGTCCGTTTTAGCTGTTTACTCCTTCTGCAAGAGCTTTGACAGTAACAAAAATGGTCAAAACGTTGAGTGAATAAGGTTCTAAAACTAAACATAATCCTTCATACCATTATGATAATGATGAAAAAAGGTCATTTGCTTGATAGAAACAGTGTAAGCTAAAGCATTCTTCATACATTCTGTTTTAGCTGTTTACTCCTTCTGAAAAAGCTTTAAAAGTAACAATAATGGTCAAAACGTTGTTGAGTGAATAAGGTTCTAAAACTAAACATAATCCTTCATACCATTATGATAATGATGAAAAAAGGTCATTTGCTTGATAGAAACAGTGTAAGCTAAAGCATTCCTCTTACATTCTGTTTTAGCTGTTTACTCCTTCTGAGAAAGCTTTAAAAGTAACAATAATGGTCAAAACGTTGTTGAGTGAATAAGGTTCTAAAACTAAACATAATCCTTCATACCATTATGATAATGATGAAAAAAGGTCATTTGCTTGATAGAAACAGTGTAAGCTAAAGCATTCTTCATACAGTCCGTTTTAGCTGTTTACTCCTTCTGAAAAAGCTTTAAAAGTAACAATAATGGTCAAAACGTTGTTGAGTGAATAAGGTTCTAAAACTAAACATAATCCTTCATACCATTATGATAATGATGAAAAAAGGTCATTTGCTTGATAGAAACAGTGTAAGCTAAAGCATTCCTCTTACATTCTGTTTTAGCTGTTTACTCCTTCTGAGAAAGCTTTAAAAGTAACAATAATGGTCAAAACGTTGTTGAGTGAATAAGGTTCTAAAACTAAACATAATCCTTCATACCATTATGATAATGATGAAAAAAGGTCATTTGCTTGATAGAAACAGTGTAAGCTAAAGCCTTCTTCATACATTCTGTTTTAGCTGTTTACTCCTTCTGAGAAAGCTTTAAAAGTAACAATAATGGTCAAAACGTTGTTGAGTGAATAAGGTTCTAAAACTAAACATAATCCTTCATACCATTATGATAATGATGAAAAAAGGTCATTTGCTTGATAGAAACAGTGTAAGCTAAAGCATTCTTCATACAGTCCGTTTTAGCTGTTTACTCCTTCTGAAAAAGCTTTAAAAGTAACAATAATGGTCAAAACGTTGTTGAGTGAATAAGGTTATAAAACTAAACATAATCCTTCATACCATTATGATAATGATGAAAAAAGGTAATTTGCTTGATAGAAACAGTGTAAGCTAAAGCATTCCTCTTACATTCTGTTTTAGCTGTTTACTCCTTCTGAGAAAGCTTTAAAAGTAACAATACTGGTCAAAACGTTGTTGAGTGAATAAGGTTCTAAAACTAAACATAATCCTTCATACCATTATGATAATGATGAAAAAAGGTCATTTGCTTGATAGAAACAGTGTAAGCTAAAGCCTTCTTCATACATTCTGTTTTAGCTGTTTACTCCTTCTGAGAAAGCTTTAAAAGTAACAATAATGGTCAAAACGTTGTTGAGTGAATAAGGTTCTAAAACTAAACATAATCCTTCATACCATTATGATAATGATGAAAAAAGGTCATTTGCTTGATAGAAACAGTGTAAGCTAAAGCATTCTTCATACAGTCCGTTTTAGCTGTTTACTCCTTCTGAAAAAGCTTTAAAAGTAACAATAATGGTCAAAACGTTGTTGAGTGAATAAGGTAATAAAACTAAACATAATCCTTCATACCATTATGATAATGATGAAAAAAGATAATTTGCTTGATGGAAACAGTGTAAGCTAAAGGATTCTTCATACAGTCCGTTTTAGCTGTTTACTCCTTCTGCAAGAGCTTTGACAGTAACAAAAATGGTCAAAACGTTGAGTGAATAAGGTTCTAAAACTAAACATAATCCTTCATACCATTATGATAATGATGAAAAAAGGTCATTTGCTTGATAGAAACAGTGTAAGCTAAAGCATTCTTCATACATTCTGTTTTAGCTGTTTACTCCTTCTGAAAAAGCTTTAAAAGTAACAATAATGGTCAAAACGTTGTTGAGTGAATAAGGTTCTAAAACTAAACATAATCCTTCATACCATTATGATAATGATGAAAAAAGGTCATTTGCTTGATAGAAACAGTGTAAGCTAAAGCATTCCTCTTACATTCTGTTTTAGCTGTTTACTCCTTCTGAGAAAGCTTTAAAAGTAACAATAATGGTCAAAACGTTGTTGAGTGAATAAGGTTCTAAAACTAAACATAATCCTTCATACCATTATGATAATGATGAAAAAAGGTCATTTGCTTGATAGAAACAGTGTAAGCTAAAGCATTCTTCATACAGTCCGTTTTAGCTGTTTACTCCTTCTGAAAAAGCTTTAAAAGTAACAATAATGGTCAAAACGTTGTTGAGTGAATAAGGTTCTAAAACTAAACATAATCCTTCATACCATTATGATAATGATGAAAAAAGGTCATTTGCTTGATAGAAACAGTGTAAGCTAAAGCATTCCTCTTACATTCTGTTTTAGCTGTTTACTCCTTCTGAGAAAGCTTTAAAAGTAACAATAATGGTCAAAACGTTGTTGAGTGAATAAGGTTCTAAAACTAAACATAATCCTTCATACCATTATGATAATGATGAAAAAAGGTCATTTGCTTGATAGAAACAGTGTAAGCTAAAGCCTTCTTCATACATTCTGTTTTAGCTGTTTACTCCTTCTGAGAAAGCTTTAAAAGTAACAATAATGGTCAAAACGTTGTTGAGTGAATAAGGTTCTAAAACTAAACATAATCCTTCATACCATTATGATAATGATGAAAAAAGGTCATTTGCTTGATAGAAACAGTGTAAGCTAAAGCATTCTTCATACAGTCCGTTTTAGCTGTTTACTCCTTCTGAAAAAGCTTTAAAAGTAACAATAATGGTCAAAACGTTGTTGAGTGAATAAGGTTATAAAACTAAACATAATCCTTCATACCATTATGATAATGATGAAAAAAGGTAATTTGCTTGATAGAAACAGTGTAAGCTAAAGCATTCCTCTTACATTCTGTTTTAGCTGTTTACTCCTTCTGAGAAAGCTTTAAAAGTAACAATACTGGTCAAAACGTTGTTGAGTGAATAAGGTTCTAAAACTAAACATAATCCTTCATACCATTATGATAATGATGAAAAAAGGTCATTTGCTTGATAGAAACAGTGTAAGCTAAAGCCTTCTTCATACATTCTGTTTTAGCTGTTTACTCCTTCTGAGAAAGCTTTAAAAGTAACAATAATGGTCAAAACGTTGTTGAGTGAATAAGGTTCTAAAACTAAACATAATCCTTCATACCATTATGATAATGATGAAAAAAGGTCATTTGCTTGATAGAAACAGTGTAAGCTAAAGCATTCTTCATACAGTCCGTTTTAGCTGTTTACTCCTTCTGAAAAAGCTTTAAAAGTAACAATAATGGTCAAAACGTTGTTGAGTGAATAAGGTTCTAAAACTAAACATAATCCTTCATACCATTATGATAATGATGAAAAAAGGTAATTTGCTTGATAGAAACAGTGTAAGCTAAAGCATTCCTCTTACATTCTGTTTTAGCTGTTTACTCCTTCTGAGAAAGCTTTAAAAGTAACAATACTGGTCAAAACGTTGTTGAGTGAATAAGGTTCTAAAACTAAACATAATCCTTCATACCATTATGATAATGATGAAAAAAGGTCATTTGCTTGATAGAAACAGTGTAAGCTAAAGCCTTCTTCATACATTCTGTTTTAGCTGTTTACTCCTTCTGCAAAAGCTTTAAAAGTAACAATAATGGTCAAAACGTTGTTGAGTGAATAAGGTTCTAAAACTAAACATAATCCTTCATACCATTATGATAATGATGAAAAAAGGTCATTTGCTTGATAGAAACAGTGTAAGCTAAAGCATTCCTCTTAAATTCCGTTTTAGCTGTTTACTCCGTCTGCAAAAGCTTTAAAAGTAACAAAAATGGTCAAAACGTTGTTGAGTGAATAAGGTTCTAAAAGTAAACATAATCCTTCATACCATTATGATAATGATTAAAAAAGGTCATTTGCTTGATAGAAACAGTGTAAGCTAAACATTTCTCTTAAATTCCGTTTTAGCTGTTTACTCCTTCTGCAAGAGCTTTGACAGTAACAAAAATGGTCAAGACGTTGTTGAGTGAATCTGGTTCTAAAACTAAACATAATCCTTCATACCATAATGATAATGTTGAAAAAAGGTAATTTGCTTGATAGAAACAGTGTAAGCTAAAGCAATCCTCTTACAGTCTGTTTTAGCTGTTTACTACTTTTGCAAGAGCTTTGAAAGTAACAAAAATGGTCAAAACGTTGATGAGTGAATAAGGTTCTAAAACTAAACATAATCCTTCATACCATTATGATAATGATGAAAAAAGGTCATTTGCTTGATAGAAACAGTGTAAGCTAAAGCATTCCTCTTACATTCTGTTTTAGCTGTTTACTCCTTCTGAGAAAGCTTTAAAAGTAACAATAATGGTCAAAACGTTGTTGAGTGAATAAGGTTCTAAAACTAAACATAATCCTTCATACCATTATGATAATGATGAAAAAAGGTCATTTGCTTGATAGAAACAGTGTAAGCTAAAGCATTCTTCATACAGTCCGTTTTAGCTGTTTACTCCTTCTGAAAAAGCTTTAAAAGTAACAATAATGGTCAAAACGTTGTTGAGTGAATAAGGTTCTAAAACTAAACATAATCCTTCATACCATTATGATAATGATGAAAAAAGGTCATTTGCTTGATAGAAACAGTGTAAGCTAAAGCATTCCTCTTACATTCTGTTTTAGCTGTTTACTCCTTCTGAGAAAGCTTTAAAAGTAACAATAATGGTCAAAACGTTGTTGAGTGAATAAGGTTCTAAAACTAAACATAATCCTTCATACCATTATGATAATGATGAAAAAAGGTCATTTGCTTGATAGAAACAGTGTAAGCTAAAGCCTTCTTCATACATTCTGTTTTAGCTGTTTACTCCTTCTGAGAAAGCTTTAAAAGTAACAATAATGGTCAAAACGTTGTTGAGTGAATAAGGTTCTAAAACTAAACATAATCCTTCATACCATTATGATAATGATGAAAAAAGGTCATTTGCTTGATAGAAACAGTGTAAGCTAAAGCATTCTTCATACAGTCCGTTTTAGCTGTTTACTCCTTCTGAAAAAGCTTTAAAAGTAACAATAATGGTCAAAACGTTGTTGAGTGAATAAGGTTATAAAACTAAACATAATCCTTCATACCATTATGATAATGATGAAAAAAGGTAATTTGCTTGATAGAAACAGTGTAAGCTAAAGCATTCCTCTTACATTCTGTTTTAGCTGTTTACTCCTTCTGAGAAAGCTTTAAAAGTAACAATACTGGTCAAAACGTTGTTGAGTGAATAAGGTTCTAAAACTAAACATAATCCTTCATACCATTATGATAATGATGAAAAAAGGTCATTTGCTTGATAGAAACAGTGTAAGCTAAAGCCTTCTTCATACATTCTGTTTTAGCTGTTTACTCCTTCTGAGAAAGCTTTAAAAGTAACAATAATGGTCAAAACGTTGTTGAGTGAATAAGGTTCTAAAACTAAACATAATCCTTCATACCATTATGATAATGATGAAAAAAGGTCATTTGCTTGATAGAAACAGTGTAAGCTAAAGCATTCTTCATACAGTCCGTTTTAGCTGTTTACTCCTTCTGAAAAAGCTTTAAAAGTAACAATAATGGTCAAAACGTTGTTGAGTGAATAAGGTAATAAAACTAAACATAATCCTTCATACCATTATGATAATGATGAAAAAAGATAATTTGCTTGATGGAAACAGTGTAAGCTAAAGGATTCTTCATACAGTCCGTTTTAGCTGTTTACTCCTTCTGCAAGAGCTTTGACAGTAACAAAAATGGTCAAAACGTTGAGTGAATAAGGTTCTAAAACTAAACATAATCCTTCATACCATTATGATAATGATGAAAAAAGGTCATTTGCTTGATAGAAACAGTGTAAGCTAAAGCATTCTTCATACATTCTGTTTTAGCTGTTTACTCCTTCTGAAAAAGCTTTAAAAGTAACAATAATGGTCAAAACGTTGTTGAGTGAATAAGGTTCTAAAACTAAACATAATCCTTCATACCATTATGATAATGATGAAAAAAGGTCATTTGCTTGATAGAAACAGTGTAAGCTAAAGCATTCCTCTTACATTCTGTTTTAGCTGTTTACTCCTTCTGAGAAAGCTTTAAAAGTAACAATAATGGTCAAAACGTTGTTGAGTGAATAAGGTTCTAAAACTAAACATAATCCTTCATACCATTATGATAATGATGAAAAAAGGTCATTTGCTTGATAGAAACAGTGTAAGCTAAAGCATTCTTCATACAGTCCGTTTTAGCTGTTTACTCCTTCTGAAAAAGCTTTAAAAGTAACAATAATGGTCAAAACGTTGTTGAGTGAATAAGGTTCTAAAACTAAACATAATCCTTCATACCATTATGATAATGATGAAAAAAGGTCATTTGCTTGATAGAAACAGTGTAAGCTAAAGCATTCCTCTTACATTCTGTTTTAGCTGTTTACTCCTTCTGAGAAAGCTTTAAAAGTAACAATAATGGTCAAAACGTTGTTGAGTGAATAAGGTTCTAAAACTAAACATAATCCTTCATACCATTATGATAATGATGAAAAAAGGTCATTTGCTTGATAGAAACAGTGTAAGCTAAAGCCTTCTTCATACATTCTGTTTTAGCTGTTTACTCCTTCTGAGAAAGCTTTAAAAGTAACAATAATGGTCAAAACGTTGTTGAGTGAATAAGGTTCTAAAACTAAACATAATCCTTCATACCATTATGATAATGATGAAAAAAGGTCATTTGCTTGATAGAAACAGTGTAAGCTAAAGCATTCTTCATACAGTCCGTTTTAGCTGTTTACTCCTTCTGAAAAAGCTTTAAAAGTAACAATAATGGTCAAAACGTTGTTGAGTGAATAAGGTTATAAAACTAAACATAATCCTTCATACCATTATGATAATGATGAAAAAAGGTAATTTGCTTGATAGAAACAGTGTAAGCTAAAGCATTCCTCTTACATTCTGTTTTAGCTGTTTACTCCTTCTGAGAAAGCTTTAAAAGTAACAATACTGGTCAAAACGTTGTTGAGTGAATAAGGTTCTAAAACTAAACATAATCCTTCATACCATTATGATAATGATGAAAAAAGGTCATTTGCTTGATAGAAACAGTGTAAGCTAAAGCCTTCTTCATACATTCTGTTTTAGCTGTTTACTCCTTCTGAGAAAGCTTTAAAAGTAACAATAATGGTCAAAACGTTGTTGAGTGAATAAGGTTCTAAAACTAAACATAATCCTTCATACCATTATGATAATGATGAAAAAAGGTCATTTGCTTGATAGAAACAGTGTAAGCTAAAGCATTCTTCATACAGTCCGTTTTAGCTGTTTACTCCTTCTGAAAAAGCTTTAAAAGTAACAATAATGGTCAAAACGTTGTTGAGTGAATAAGGTTCTAAAACTAAACATAATCCTTCATACCATTATGATAATGATGAAAAAAGGTAATTTGCTTGATAGAAACAGTGTAAGCTAAAGCATTCCTCTTACATTCTGTTTTAGCTGTTTACTCCTTCTGAGAAAGCTTTAAAAGTAACAATACTGGTCAAAACGTTGTTGAGTGAATAAGGTTCTAAAACTAAACATAATCCTTCATACCATTATGATAATGATGAAAAAAGGTCATTTGCTTGATAGAAACAGTGTAAGCTAAAGCCTTCTTCATACATTCTGTTTTAGCTGTTTACTCCTTCTGCAAAAGCTTTAAAAGTAACAATAATGGTCAAAACGTTGTTGAGTGAATAAGGTTCTAAAACTAAACATAATCCTTCATACCATTATGATAATGATGAAAAAAGGTCATTTGCTTGATAGAAACAGTGTAAGCTAAAGCATTCCTCTTAAATTCCGTTTTAGCTGTTTACTCCGTCTGCAAAAGCTTTAAAAGTAACAAAAATGGTCAAAACGTTGTTGAGTGAATAAGGTTCTAAAAGTAAACATAATCCTTCATACCATTATGATAATGATTAAAAAAGGTCATTTGCTTGATAGAAACAGTGTAAGCTAAACATTTCTCTTAAATTCCGTTTTAGCTGTTTACTCCTTCTGCAAGAGCTTTGACAGTAACAAAAATGGTCAAGACGTTGTTGAGTGAATCTGGTTCTAAAACTAAACATAATCCTTCATACCATAATGATAATGTTGAAAAAAGGTAATTTGCTTGATAGAAACAGTGTAAGCTAAAGCAATCCTCTTACAGTCTGTTTTAGCTGTTTACTACTTTTGCAAGAGCTTTGAAAGTAACAAAAATGGTCAAAACGTTGATGAGTGAATAAGGTTCTAAAACTAAACATAATCCTTCATACCATTATGATAATGATGAAAAAAGGTCATTTGCTTGATAGAAACAGTGTAAGCTAAAGCATTCCTCTTACATTCTGTTTTAGCTGTTTACTCCTTCTGAGAAAGCTTTAAAAGTAACAATAATGGTCAAAACGTTGTTGAGTGAATAAGGTTCTAAAACTAAACATAATCCTTCATACCATTATGATAATGATGAAAAAAGGTCATTTGCTTGATAGAAACAGTGTAAGCTAAAGCATTCTTCATACAGTCCGTTTTAGCTGTTTACTCCTTCTGAAAAAGCTTTAAAAGTAACAATAATGGTCAAAACGTTGTTGAGTGAATAAGGTTATAAAACTAAACATAATCCTTCATACCATTATGATAATGATGAAAAAAGGTAATTTGCTTGATAGAAACAGTGTAAGCTAAAGCATTCCTCTTACATTCTGTTTTAGCTGTTTACTCCTTCTGAGAAAGCTTTAAAAGTAACAATACTGGTCAAAACGTTGTTGAGTGAATAAGGTTCTAAAACTAAACATAATCCTTCATACCATTATGATAATGATGAAAAAAGGTCATTTGCTTGATAGAAACAGTGTAAGCTAAAGCATTCCTCTTAAATTCCGTTTTAGCTGTTTACTCCGTCTGCAAAAGCTTTAAAAGTAACAAAAATGGTCAAAACGTTGTTGAGTGAATAAGGTTCTAAAAGTAAACATAATCCTTCATACCATTATGATAATGATGAAAAAAGGTCATTTGCTTGATAGAAACAGTGTAAGCTAAACATTTCTCTTAAATTCCGTTTTAGCTGTTTACTCCTTCTGCAAGAGCTTTGACAGTAACAAAAATGGTCAAGACGTTGTTGAGTGAATCTGGTTCTAAAACTAAACATAATCCTTCATACCATAATGATAATGTTGAAAAAAGGTAATTTGCTTGATAGAAACAGTGTAAGCTAAAGCAATCCTCTTACAGTCTGTTTTAGCTGTTTACTACTTTTGCAAGAGCTTTGAAAGTAACAAAAATGGTCAAAACGTTGATGAGTGAATAAGGTTCTAAAACTAAACATAATCCTTCATACCATTATGATAATGATGAAAAAAGGTAATTTGCTTGATAGAAACAGTGTAAGCTAAAGCATTCCTCTTACATTCTGTTTTAGCTGTTTACTCCTTCTGAGAAAGCTTTAAAAGTAACAATAATGGTCAAAACGTTGTTGAGTGAATAAGGTTCTAAAACTAAACATAATCCTTCATACCATTATGATAATGATGAAAAAAGGTCATTTGCTTGATAGAAACAGTGTAAGCTAAAGCATTCTTCATACAGTCCGTTTTAGCTGTTTACTCCTTCTGAAAAAGCTTTAAAAGTAACAATAATGGTCAAAACGTTGTTGAGTGAATAAGGTTATAAAACTAAACATAATCCTTCATACCATTATGATAATGATGAAAAAAGGTAATTTGCTTGATAGAAACAGTGTAAGCTAAAGCATTCCTCTTACATTCTGTTTTAGCTGTTTACTCCTTCTGAGAAAGCTTTAAAAGTAACAATACTGGTCAAAACGTTGTTGAGTGAATAAGGTTCTAAAACTAAACATAATCCTTCATACCATTATGATAATGATGAAAAAAGGTCATTTGCTTGATAGAAACAGTGTAAGCTAAAGCCTTCTTCATACATTCTGTTTTAGCTGTTTACTCCTTCTGCAAAAGCTTTAAAAGTAACAATAATGGTCAAAACGTTGTTGAGTGAATAAGGTTCTAAAACTAAACATAATCCTTCATACCATTATGATAATGATGAAAAAAGGTCATTTGCTTGATAGAAACAGTGTAAGCTAAAGCATTCCTCTTAAATTCCGTTTTAGCTGTTTACTCCGTCTGCAAAAGCTTTAAAAGTAACAAAAATGGTCAAAACGTTGTTGAGTGAATAAGGTTCTAAAAGTAAACATAATCCTTCATACCATTATGATAATGATGAAAAAAGGTCATTTGCTTGATAGAAACAGTGTAAGCTAAACATTTCTCTTAAATTCCGTTTTAGCTGTTTACTCCTTCTGCAAGAGCTTTGACAGTAACAAAAATGGTCAAGACGTTGTTGAGTGAATCTGGTTCTAAAACTAAACATAATCCTTCATACCATAATGATAATGTTGAAAAAAGGTAATTTGCTTGATAGAAACAGTGTAAGCTAAAGCAATCCTCTTACAGTCTGTTTTAGCTGTTTACTACTTTTGCAAGAGCTTTGAAAGTAACAAAAATGGTCAAAACGTTGATGAGTGAATAAGGTTCTAAAACTAAACATAATCCTTCATACCATTATGATAATGATGAAAAAAGGTCATTTGCTTGATAGAAACAGTGTAAGCTAAAGCATTCTTCATACAGTCCGTTTTAGCTGTTTACTTCTTCTGCAAAAGCTTTAAAAGTAACAATAATGGTCAAGACGTTGTTGAGTGAATCTGGTTCTAAAACTAAACATAATCCTTCATACCATTATGATAATGATGAAAAAAGGTCATTTGCTTGATAGAAACAGTGTAAGCTAAACATTCCTTTTAAATTCGTTTTAGCTGTTTACTCCTTCTGGAAAAGCTTTGGAAGTAACAAAAATGGTCAAAACGTTGTTGAGTGAATCTGGTTCTAAAAGTAAACATAATCCTTCATACCATTATGATAATGATGAAAAAAGGTCATTTGCTTGATAGAAACAGTGTAAGCTAAACATTCCTCTTAAATTCCGTTTTAGCTGTTTACTCCTTCTGCAAGAGCTTTGACAGTAAAAAAAATGGTCAAGACGTTGTTGAGTGAATCTGGTTCTAAAACTAAACATAATCCTTCATACCATAATGATAATGTTGAAAAAAGGTAATTTGCTTGATAGAAACAGTGTAAGCTAAAGCAATCCTCTTACAGTCTGTTTTAGCTGTTTACTACTTTTGCAAGAGCTTTGAAAGTAACAAAAATGGTCAAAACGTTGATGAGTGAATAAGGTTCTAAAACTAAACATAATCCTTCATACCATTATGATAATGATGAAAAAAGGTCATTTGCTTGATAGAAACAGTGTAAGCTAAAGCATTCCTCTTACATTCTGTTTTAGCTGTTTACTCCTTCTGAGAAAGCTTTAAAAGTAACAATAATGGTCAAAACGTTGTTGAGTGAATAAGGTTCTAAAACTAAACATAATCCTTCATACCATTATGATAATGATGAAAAAAGGTCATTTGCTTGATAGAAACAGTGTAAGCTAAAGCATTCTTCATACAGTCCGTTTTAGCTGTTTACTCCTTCTGAAAAAGCTTTAAAAGTAACAATAATGGTCAAAACGTTGTTGAGTGAATAAGGTTATAAAACTAAACATAATCCTTCATACCATTATGATAATGATGAAAAAAGGTAATTTGCTTGATAGAAACAGTGTAAGCTAAAGCATTCCTCTTACATTCTGTTTTAGCTGTTTACTCCTTCTGAGAAAGCTTTAAAAGTAACAATACTGGTCAAAACGTTGTTGAGTGAATAAGGTTCTAAAACTAAACATAATCCTTCATACCATTATGATAATGATGAAAAAAGGTCATTTGCTTGATAGAAACAGTGTAAGCTAAAGCCTTCTTCATACATTCTGTTTTAGCTGTTTACTCCTTCTGCAAAAGCTTTAAAAGTAACAATAATGGTCAAAACGTTGTTGAGTGAATAAGGTTCTAAAACTAAACATAATCCTTCATACCATTATGATAATGATGAAAAAAGGTCATTTGCTTGATAGAAACAGTGTAAGCTAAAGCATTCCTCTTAAATTCCGTTTTAGCTGTTTACTCCGTCTGCAAAAGCTTTAAAAGTAACAATAATGGTCAAGACGTTGTTGAGTGAATCTGGTTCTAAAACTAAACATAATCCTTCATACCATTATGATAATGATGAAAAAAGATAATTTGCTTGATAGAAACAGTGTAAGCTAAAGCAATCCTCTTACAGTCTGTTTTAGCTGTTTACTCCTTTTGCAAGAGCTTTGAAGGTAACAAAAATGGTCAAAACGTTGTTGAGTGAATCTGATTCTAAAACTAAACATAATCCTTCATACCATAATGATAATGTTGAAAAAAGGTAATTTGCTTGATTGAAACAGTGTAAGTTAAAGCATTCTTCATACAGTCTGTTTTAGCTGTTTTCTCCTTCTGCAAGAGCTTTGAAAGTAACAATAATGTTTAAAACGTTGTTGAGTGAATCTGGTTCTGAAACTAAACAATCCTTTATACCATAATGATAATGATGAAAAAAGGTAATTTGCTTGATAGAAACAGTGTAAGCTAAAGCATTCCTCTTAAATTCCGTTTTAGCTGTTTACTCCGTCTGCAAAAGCTTTAAAAGTAACAATAATGGTCAAGACGTTGTTGAGTGAATCTGGTTCTAAAACTAAACATAATCCTTCATACCATTATGATAATGATGAAAAAAGATAATTTGCTTGATGGAAACAGTGTAAGCTAAAGCATTCCTCTTACATTCTGTTTTAGCTGTTTACTCCTTCTGAGAAAGCTTTAAAAGTAACAATAATGGTCAAAACGTTGTTGAGTGAATAAGGTTCTAAAACTAAACATAATCCTTCATACCATTATGATAATGATGAAAAAAGGTCATTTGCTTGATAGAAACAGTGTAAGCTAAAGCCTTCTTCATACATTCTGTTTTAGCTGTTTACTCCTTCTGAGAAAGCTTTAAAAGTAACAATAATGGTCAAAACGTTGTTGAGTGAATAAGGTTCTAAAACTAAACATAATCCTTCATACCATTATGATAATGATGAAAAAAGGTCATTTGCTTGATAGAAACAGTGTAAGCTAAAGCATTCTTCATACAGTCCGTTTTAGCTGTTTACTCCTTCTGAAAAAGCTTTAAAAGTAACAATAATGGTCAAAACGTTGTTGAGTGAATAAGGTTATAAAACTAAACATAATCCTTCATACCATTATGATAATGATGAAAAAAGGTAATTTGCTTGATAGAAACAGTGTAAGCTAAAGCATTCCTCTTACATTCTGTTTTAGCTGTTTACTCCTTCTGAGAAAGCTTTAAAAGTAACAATACTGGTCAAAACGTTGTTGAGTGAATAAGGTTCTAAAACTAAACATAATCCTTCATACCATTATGATAATGATGAAAAAAGGTCATTTGCTTGATAGAAACAGTGTAAGCTAAAGCCTTCTTCATACATTCTGTTTTAGCTGTTTACTCCTTCTGAGAAAGCTTTAAAAGTAACAATAATGGTCAAAACGTTGTTGAGTGAATAAGGTTCTAAAACTAAACATAATCCTTCATACCATTATGATAATGATGAAAAAAGGTCATTTGCTTGATAGAAACAGTGTAAGCTAAAGCATTCTTCATACAGTCCGTTTTAGCTGTTTACTCCTTCTGAAAAAGCTTTAAAAGTAACAATAATGGTCAAAACGTTGTTGAGTGAATAAGGTAATAAAACTAAACATAATCCTTCATACCATTATGATAATGATGAAAAAAGATAATTTGCTTGATGGAAACAGTGTAAGCTAAAGGATTCTTCATACAGTCCGTTTTAGCTGTTTACTCCTTCTGCAAGAGCTTTGACAGTAACAAAAATGGTCAAAACGTTGAGTGAATAAGGTTCTAAAACTAAACATAATCCTTCATACCATTATGATAATGATGAAAAAAGGTCATTTGCTTGATAGAAACAGTGTAAGCTAAAGCATTCTTCATACATTCTGTTTTAGCTGTTTACTCCTTCTGAAAAAGCTTTAAAAGTAACAATAATGGTCAAAACGTTGTTGAGTGAATAAGGTTCTAAAACTAAACATAATCCTTCATACCATTATGATAATGATGAAAAAAGGTCATTTGCTTGATAGAAACAGTGTAAGCTAAAGCATTCCTCTTACATTCTGTTTTAGCTGTTTACTCCTTCTGAGAAAGCTTTAAAAGTAACAATAATGGTCAAAACGTTGTTGAGTGAATAAGGTTCTAAAACTAAACATAATCCTTCATACCATTATGATAATGATGAAAAAAGGTCATTTGCTTGATAGAAACAGTGTAAGCTAAAGCATTCTTCATACAGTCCGTTTTAGCTGTTTACTCCTTCTGAAAAAGCTTTAAAAGTAACAATAATGGTCAAAACGTTGTTGAGTGAATAAGGTTCTAAAACTAAACATAATCCTTCATACCATTATGATAATGATGAAAAAAGGTCATTTGCTTGATAGAAACAGTGTAAGCTAAAGCATTCCTCTTACATTCTGTTTTAGCTGTTTACTCCTTCTGAGAAAGCTTTAAAAGTAACAATAATGGTCAAAACGTTGTTGAGTGAATAAGGTTCTAAAACTAAACATAATCCTTCATACCATTATGATAATGATGAAAAAAGGTCATTTGCTTGATAGAAACAGTGTAAGCTAAAGCCTTCTTCATACATTCTGTTTTAGCTGTTTACTCCTTCTGAGAAAGCTTTAAAAGTAACAATAATGGTCAAAACGTTGTTGAGTGAATAAGGTTCTAAAACTAAACATAATCCTTCATACCATTATGATAATGATGAAAAAAGGTCATTTGCTTGATAGAAACAGTGTAAGCTAAAGCATTCTTCATACAGTCCGTTTTAGCTGTTTACTCCTTCTGAAAAAGCTTTAAAAGTAACAATAATGGTCAAAACGTTGTTGAGTGAATAAGGTTATAAAACTAAACATAATCCTTCATACCATTATGATAATGATGAAAAAAGGTAATTTGCTTGATAGAAACAGTGTAAGCTAAAGCATTCCTCTTACATTCTGTTTTAGCTGTTTACTCCTTCTGAGAAAGCTTTAAAAGTAACAATACTGGTCAAAACGTTGTTGAGTGAATAAGGTTCTAAAACTAAACATAATCCTTCATACCATTATGATAATGATGAAAAAAGGTCATTTGCTTGATAGAAACAGTGTAAGCTAAAGCCTTCTTCATACATTCTGTTTTAGCTGTTTACTCCTTCTGAGAAAGCTTTAAAAGTAACAATAATGGTCAAAACGTTGTTGAGTGAATAAGGTTCTAAAACTAAACATAATCCTTCATACCATTATGATAATGATGAAAAAAGGTCATTTGCTTGATAGAAACAGTGTAAGCTAAAGCATTCTTCATACAGTCCGTTTTAGCTGTTTACTCCTTCTGAAAAAGCTTTAAAAGTAACAATAATGGTCAAAACGTTGTTGAGTGAATAAGGTTATAAAACTAAACATAATCCTTCATACCATTATGATAATGATGAAAAAAGGTAATTTGCTTGATAGAAACAGTGTAAGCTAAAGCATTCCTCTTACATTCTGTTTTAGCTGTTTACTCCTTCTGAGAAAGCTTTAAAAGTAACAATACTGGTCAAAACGTTGTTGAGTGAATAAGGTTCTAAAACTAAACATAATCCTTCATACCATTATGATAATGATGAAAAAAGGTCATTTGCTTGATAGAAACAGTGTAAGCTAAAGCCTTCTTCATACATTCTGTTTTAGCTGTTTACTCCTTCTGCAAAAGCTTTAAAAGTAACAATAATGGTCAAAACGTTGTTGAGTGAATAAGGTTCTAAAACTAAACATAATCCTTCATACCATTATGATAATGATGAAAAAAGGTCATTTGCTTGATAGAAACAGTGTAAGCTAAAGCATTCCTCTTAAATTCCGTTTTAGCTGTTTACTCCGTCTGCAAAAGCTTTAAAAGTAACAAAAATGGTCAAAACGTTGTTGAGTGAATAAGGTTCTAAAAGTAAACATAATCCTTCATACCATTATGATAATGATTAAAAAAGGTCATTTGCTTGATAGAAACAGTGTAAGCTAAACATTTCTCTTAAATTCCGTTTTAGCTGTTTACTCCTTCTGCAAGAGCTTTGACAGTAACAAAAATGGTCAAGACGTTGTTGAGTGAATCTGGTTCTAAAACTAAACATAATCCTTCATACCATAATGATAATGTTGAAAAAAGGTAATTTGCTTGATAGAAACAGTGTAAGCTAAAGCAATCCTCTTACAGTCTGTTTTAGCTGTTTACTACTTTTGCAAGAGCTTTGAAAGTAACAAAAATGGTCAAAACGTTGATGAGTGAATAAGGTTCTAAAACTAAACATAATCCTTCATACCATTATGATAATGATGAAAAAAGGTCATTTGCTTGATAGAAACAGTGTAAGCTAAAGCATTCCTCTTACATTCTGTTTTAGCTGTTTACTCCTTCTGAGAAAGCTTTAAAAGTAACAATAATGGTCAAAACGTTGTTGAGTGAATAAGGTTCTAAAACTAAACATAATCCTTCATACCATTATGATAATGATGAAAAAAGGTCATTTGCTTGATAGAAACAGTGTAAGCTAAAGCATTCTTCATACAGTCCGTTTTAGCTGTTTACTCCTTCTGAAAAAGCTTTAAAAGTAACAATAATGGTCAAAACGTTGTTGAGTGAATAAGGTTATAAAACTAAACATAATCCTTCATACCATTATGATAATGATGAAAAAAGGTAATTTGCTTGATAGAAACAGTGTAAGCTAAAGCATTCCTCTTACATTCTGTTTTAGCTGTTTACTCCTTCTGAGAAAGCTTTAAAAGTAACAATACTGGTCAAAACGTTGTTGAGTGAATAAGGTTCTAAAACTAAACATAATCCTTCATACCATTATGATAATGATGAAAAAAGGTCATTTGCTTGATAGAAACAGTGTAAGCTAAAGCATTCCTCTTAAATTCCGTTTTAGCTGTTTACTCCGTCTGCAAAAGCTTTAAAAGTAACAAAAATGGTCAAAACGTTGTTGAGTGAATAAGGTTCTAAAAGTAAACATAATCCTTCATACCATTATGATAATGATGAAAAAAGGTCATTTGCTTGATAGAAACAGTGTAAGCTAAACATTTCTCTTAAATTCCGTTTTAGCTGTTTACTCCTTCTGCAAGAGCTTTGACAGTAACAAAAATGGTCAAGACGTTGTTGAGTGAATCTGGTTCTAAAACTAAACATAATCCTTCATACCATAATGATAATGTTGAAAAAAGGTAATTTGCTTGATAGAAACAGTGTAAGCTAAAGCAATCCTCTTACAGTCTGTTTTAGCTGTTTACTACTTTTGCAAGAGCTTTGAAAGTAACAAAAATGGTCAAAACGTTGATGAGTGAATAAGGTTCTAAAACTAAACATAATCCTTCATACCATTATGATAATGATGAAAAAAGGTAATTTGCTTGATAGAAACAGTGTAAGCTAAAGCATTCCTCTTACATTCTGTTTTAGCTGTTTACTCCTTCTGAGAAAGCTTTAAAAGTAACAATAATGGTCAAAACGTTGTTGAGTGAATAAGGTTCTAAAACTAAACATAATCCTTCATACCATTATGATAATGATGAAAAAAGGTCATTTGCTTGATAGAAACAGTGTAAGCTAAAGCATTCTTCATACAGTCCGTTTTAGCTGTTTACTCCTTCTGAAAAAGCTTTAAAAGTAACAATAATGGTCAAAACGTTGTTGAGTGAATAAGGTTATAAAACTAAACATAATCCTTCATACCATTATGATAATGATGAAAAAAGGTAATTTGCTTGATAGAAACAGTGTAAGCTAAAGCATTCCTCTTACATTCTGTTTTAGCTGTTTACTCCTTCTGAGAAAGCTTTAAAAGTAACAATACTGGTCAAAACGTTGTTGAGTGAATAAGGTTCTAAAACTAAACATAATCCTTCATACCATTATGATAATGATGAAAAAAGGTCATTTGCTTGATAGAAACAGTGTAAGCTAAAGCCTTCTTCATACATTCTGTTTTAGCTGTTTACTCCTTCTGCAAAAGCTTTAAAAGTAACAATAATGGTCAAAACGTTGTTGAGTGAATAAGGTTCTAAAACTAAACATAATCCTTCATACCATTATGATAATGATGAAAAAAGGTCATTTGCTTGATAGAAACAGTGTAAGCTAAAGCATTCCTCTTAAATTCCGTTTTAGCTGTTTACTCCGTCTGCAAAAGCTTTAAAAGTAACAAAAATGGTCAAAACGTTGTTGAGTGAATAAGGTTCTAAAAGTAAACATAATCCTTCATACCATTATGATAATGATGAAAAAAGGTCATTTGCTTGATAGAAACAGTGTAAGCTAAACATTTCTCTTAAATTCCGTTTTAGCTGTTTACTCCTTCTGCAAGAGCTTTGACAGTAACAAAAATGGTCAAGACGTTGTTGAGTGAATCTGGTTCTAAAACTAAACATAATCCTTCATACCATAATGATAATGTTGAAAAAAGGTAATTTGCTTGATAGAAACAGTGTAAGCTAAAGCAATCCTCTTACAGTCTGTTTTAGCTGTTTACTACTTTTGCAAGAGCTTTGAAAGTAACAAAAATGGTCAAAACGTTGATGAGTGAATAAGGTTCTAAAACTAAACATAATCCTTCATACCATTATGATAATGATGAAAAAAGGTCATTTGCTTGATAGAAACAGTGTAAGCTAAAGCATTCTTCATACAGTCCGTTTTAGCTGTTTACTTCTTCTGCAAAAGCTTTAAAAGTAACAATAATGGTCAAGACGTTGTTGAGTGAATCTGGTTCTAAAACTAAACATAATCCTTCATACCATTATGATAATGATGAAAAAAGGTCATTTGCTTGATAGAAACAGTGTAAGCTAAACATTCCTTTTAAATTCGTTTTAGCTGTTTACTCCTTCTGGAAAAGCTTTGGAAGTAACAAAAATGGTCAAAACGTTGTTGAGTGAATCTGGTTCTAAAAGTAAACATAATCCTTCATACCATTATGATAATGATGAAAAAAGGTCATTTGCTTGATAGAAACAGTGTAAGCTAAACATTCCTCTTAAATTCCGTTTTAGCTGTTTACTCCTTCTGCAAGAGCTTTGACAGTAAAAAAAATGGTCAAGACGTTGTTGAGTGAATCTGGTTCTAAAACTAAACATAATCCTTCATACCATAATGATAATGTTGAAAAAAGGTAATTTGCTTGATAGAAACAGTGTAAGCTAAAGCAATCCTCTTACAGTCTGTTTTAGCTGTTTACTACTTTTGCAAGAGCTTTGAAAGTAACAAAAATGGTCAAAACGTTGATGAGTGAATAAGGTTCTAAAACTAAACATAATCCTTCATACCATTATGATAATGATGAAAAAAGGTCATTTGCTTGATAGAAACAGTGTAAGCTAAAGCATTCCTCTTACATTCTGTTTTAGCTGTTTACTCCTTCTGAGAAAGCTTTAAAAGTAACAATAATGGTCAAAACGTTGTTGAGTGAATAAGGTTCTAAAACTAAACATAATCCTTCATACCATTATGATAATGATGAAAAAAGGTCATTTGCTTGATAGAAACAGTGTAAGCTAAAGCATTCTTCATACAGTCCGTTTTAGCTGTTTACTCCTTCTGAAAAAGCTTTAAAAGTAACAATAATGGTCAAAACGTTGTTGAGTGAATAAGGTTATAAAACTAAACATAATCCTTCATACCATTATGATAATGATGAAAAAAGGTAATTTGCTTGATAGAAACAGTGTAAGCTAAAGCATTCCTCTTACATTCTGTTTTAGCTGTTTACTCCTTCTGAGAAAGCTTTAAAAGTAACAATACTGGTCAAAACGTTGTTGAGTGAATAAGGTTCTAAAACTAAACATAATCCTTCATACCATTATGATAATGATGAAAAAAGGTCATTTGCTTGATAGAAACAGTGTAAGCTAAAGCCTTCTTCATACATTCTGTTTTAGCTGTTTACTCCTTCTGCAAAAGCTTTAAAAGTAACAATAATGGTCAAAACGTTGTTGAGTGAATAAGGTTCTAAAACTAAACATAATCCTTCATACCATTATGATAATGATGAAAAAAGGTCATTTGCTTGATAGAAACAGTGTAAGCTAAAGCATTCCTCTTAAATTCCGTTTTAGCTGTTTACTCCGTCTGCAAAAGCTTTAAAAGTAACAATAATGGTCAAGACGTTGTTGAGTGAATCTGGTTCTAAAACTAAACATAATCCTTCATACCATTATGATAATGATGAAAAAAGATAATTTGCTTGATAGAAACAGTGTAAGCTAAAGCAATCCTCTTACAGTCTGTTTTAGCTGTTTACTCCTTTTGCAAGAGCTTTGAAGGTAACAAAAATGGTCAAAACGTTGTTGAGTGAATCTGATTCTAAAACTAAACATAATCCTTCATACCATAATGATAATGTTGAAAAAAGGTAATTTGCTTGATTGAAACAGTGTAAGTTAAAGCATTCTTCATACAGTCTGTTTTAGCTGTTTTCTCCTTCTGCAAGAGCTTTGAAAGTAACAATAATGTTTAAAACGTTGTTGAGTGAATCTGGTTCTGAAACTAAACAATCCTTTATACCATAATGATAATGATGAAAAAAGGTAATTTGCTTGATAGAAACAGTGTAAGCTAAAGCATTCCTCTTAAATTCCGTTTTAGCTGTTTACTCCGTCTGCAAAAGCTTTAAAAGTAACAATAATGGTCAAGACGTTGTTGAGTGAATCTGGTTCTAAAACTAAACATAATCCTTCATACCATTATGATAATGATGAAAAAAGATAATTTGCTTGATGGAAACAGTGTAAGCTAAAGGATTCTTCATACAGTCCGTTTTAGCTGTTTACTCCTTCTGCAAGAGCTTTGACAGTAACAAAAATGGTCAAAACGTTGAGTGAATAAGGTTCTAAAACTAAACATAATCCTTCATACCATTATGATAATGATGAAAAAAGGTCATTTGCTTGATAGAAACAGTGTAAGCTAAAGCATTCTTCATACATTCTGTTTTAGCTGTTTACTCCTTCTGAAAAAGCTTTAAAAGTAACAATAATGGTCAAAACGTTGTTGAGTGAATAAGGTTCTAAAACTAAACATAATCCTTCATACCATTATGATAATGATGAAAAAAGGTCATTTGCTTGATAGAAACAGTGTAAGCTAAAGCATTCCTCTTACATTCTGTTTTAGCTGTTTACTCCTTCTGAGAAAGCTTTAAAAGTAACAATAATGGTCAAAACGTTGTTGAGTGAATAAGGTTCTAAAACTAAACATAATCCTTCATACCATTATGATAATGATGAAAAAAGGTCATTTGCTTGATAGAAACAGTGTAAGCTAAAGCATTCTTCATACAGTCCGTTTTAGCTGTTTACTCCTTCTGAAAAAGCTTTAAAAGTAACAATAATGGTCAAAACGTTGTTGAGTGAATAAGGTTCTAAAACTAAACATAATCCTTCATACCATTATGATAATGATGAAAAAAGGTCATTTGCTTGATAGAAACAGTGTAAGCTAAAGCATTCCTCTTACATTCTGTTTTAGCTGTTTACTCCTTCTGAGAAAGCTTTAAAAGTAACAATAATGGTCAAAACGTTGTTGAGTGAATAAGGTTCTAAAACTAAACATAATCCTTCATACCATTATGATAATGATGAAAAAAGGTCATTTGCTTGATAGAAACAGTGTAAGCTAAAGCCTTCTTCATACATTCTGTTTTAGCTGTTTACTCCTTCTGAGAAAGCTTTAAAAGTAACAATAATGGTCAAAACGTTGTTGAGTGAATAAGGTTCTAAAACTAAACATAATCCTTCATACCATTATGATAATGATGAAAAAAGGTCATTTGCTTGATAGAAACAGTGTAAGCTAAAGCATTCTTCATACAGTCCGTTTTAGCTGTTTACTCCTTCTGAAAAAGCTTTAAAAGTAACAATAATGGTCAAAACGTTGTTGAGTGAATAAGGTTATAAAACTAAACATAATCCTTCATACCATTATGATAATGATGAAAAAAGGTAATTTGCTTGATAGAAACAGTGTAAGCTAAAGCATTCCTCTTACATTCTGTTTTAGCTGTTTACTCCTTCTGAGAAAGCTTTAAAAGTAACAATACTGGTCAAAACGTTGTTGAGTGAATAAGGTTCTAAAACTAAACATAATCCTTCATACCATTATGATAATGATGAAAAAAGGTCATTTGCTTGATAGAAACAGTGTAAGCTAAAGCCTTCTTCATACATTCTGTTTTAGCTGTTTACTCCTTCTGAGAAAGCTTTAAAAGTAACAATAATGGTCAAAACGTTGTTGAGTGAATAAGGTTCTAAAACTAAACATAATCCTTCATACCATTATGATAATGATGAAAAAAGGTCATTTGCTTGATAGAAACAGTGTAAGCTAAAGCATTCTTCATACAGTCCGTTTTAGCTGTTTACTCCTTCTGAAAAAGCTTTAAAAGTAACAATAATGGTCAAAACGTTGTTGAGTGAATAAGGTTCTAAAACTAAACATAATCCTTCATACCATTATGATAATGATGAAAAAAGGTCATTTGCTTGATAGAAACAGTGTAAGCTAAAGCATTCTTCATACATTCTGTTTTAGCTGTTTACTCCTTCTGAAAAAGCTTTAAAAGTAACAATAATGGTCAAAACGTTGTTGAGTGAATAAGGTTCTAAAACTAAACATAATCCTTCATACCATTATGATAATGATGAAAAAAGGTCATTTGCTTGATAGAAACAGTGTAAGCTAAAGCATTCCTCTTACATTCTGTTTTAGCTGTTTACTCCTTCTGAGAAAGCTTTAAAAGTAACAATAATGGTCAAAACGTTGTTGAGTGAATAAGGTTCTAAAACTAAACATAATCCTTCATACCATTATGATAATGATGAAAAAAGGTCATTTGCTTGATAGAAACAGTGTAAGCTAAAGCATTCTTCATACAGTCCGTTTTAGCTGTTTACTCCTTCTGAAAAAGCTTTAAAAGTAACAATAATGGTCAAAACGTTGTTGAGTGAATAAGGTTCTAAAACTAAACATAATCCTTCATACCATTATGATAATGATGAAAAAAGGTCATTTGCTTGATAGAAACAGTGTAAGCTAAAGCATTCCTCTTACATTCTGTTTTAGCTGTTTACTCCTTCTGAGAAAGCTTTAAAAGTAACAATAATGGTCAAAACGTTGTTGAGTGAATAAGGTTCTAAAACTAAACATAATCCTTCATACCATTATGATAATGATGA